>NC_091302.1:51051897-51054397 GCF_038502225.1 Cherax quadricarinatus | reverse complement strand
CGCTCATCTTGCCATATAGGACAAGTGAAAATTTGTGTATGCAATAATTTCGCCAAAATCATTCTGGACCTAACGAAAAAAATATATTTCACTGTGTTTGTTTAGTATTAAATTATTGTAAACAAATCTAAAATATATTTAGTTGGGTTAGGCTAAAATAAATTTCTCTTATTATAATAAGGTTAGGTAAGTTTTCTAAGTTCCTTTTGGTGCAAAATTATAAATTTTTACATTAACATTAATGAAAAAATATATCTTTAAACGTATAAGAGAAAATTTTAGAAAGGACTTAATTTTAAATGAGTTCTTGCTAATTGACCAGTTTTACATATTCGGCACGACATATATACATATAAATATATATACATATATATATATATACATATACATATATATATATATACATATATATACATATACATATATATATATACATATATATACATATACATATATATATATACATATATATATACATATATATATATATACATATATATATACATATATATTTTTATTTTATTATCACACTGGCCGATTCCCACCAAGGCAGGGTGGCCCGAAAAAGAAAAACTTTCACCATCATTCACTCCATCACTGTCTTGCCAGAAGGGTGCTTTACACTACAGTTTTTAAACTGCAACATTAACACCCCTCCTTCAGAGTGCAGGCACTGTACTTCCCATCTCCAGGACCCAAGTCCGGCCTGCCGGTTTCCCTGAATCCCTTCATAAATGTTACTTTGCTCACACTCCAACAGCACGTCAAGTATTAAAAACCATTTGTCTCCATTCACTCCTATCAAACACGCTCACGCATGCCTGCTGGAAGTCCAAGCCCCTCGCACACAAAACCTCCTTTACCCCCTCCCTCCAACCCTTCCTAGGCCGACCCCTACCCCGCCTTCCTTCCACTACAGACTGATACACTCTTGAAGTTATTCTGTTTCGCTCCATTCTCTCTACATGTCCGAACCACCTCAACAACCCTTCCTCAGCCCTCTGGACAACAGTTTTGGTAATCCCGCACCTCCTCCTAACTTCCAAACTACGAATTCTCTGCATTATATTCACACCACACATTGCCCTCAGACATGACATCTCCACTGCCTCCAGCCTTCTCCTCGCTGCAACATTCATCACCCATGCTTCACACCCATATAAGAGCGTTGGTAAAACTATACTCTCATACATTCCCCTCTTTGCCTCCAAGGACAAAGTTCTCTGTCTCCACAGACTCCTAAGTGCACCACTCACTCTTTTTCCCTCATCAATTCTATGATTCACCTCATCTTTCATAGACCCATCCGCTGACACGTCCACTCCCAAATATCTGAATACGTCCACCTCCTCCATACTCTCTCCCTCCAATCTGATATTCAATCTTTCATCACCTAATCTTTTTGTTATCCTCATAACCTTACTCTTTCCTGTATTCACCTTTAATTTTCTTCTTTTGCACACCCTACCAAATTCATCCACCAATCTCTGCAGCTTCTCTTCAGAATCTCCCAAGAGCACAGTGTCATCAGCAAAGAGCAGCTGTGACAACTCCCACCCTGTGTGTGATTCTTTATCTTTTAACTCCACGCCTCTTGCCAAGACCCTCGCATTTACTTCTCTTACAACCCCATCTATAAATATATTAAACAACCACGGTGACATCACACATCCTTGTCTAAGGCCTACTTTTACTGGGAAAAAATTTCCCTCTTTTCTACATACTCTAACTTGAGCCTCACTATCCTCGTAAAAACTCTTAACTGCTTTCAGTAACCTACCTCCTACACCATACACTTGCAACATCTGCCACATTGCCCCCCTATCCACCCTGTCATACGCCTTTTCCAAATCCATAAATGCCACAAAGACCTCTTTAGCCTTATCTAAATACTGTTCACTTATATGTTTCACTGTAAACACCTGGTCCACACACCCCCTACCTTTCCTAAAGCCTCCTTGTTCATCTGCTATCCTATTCTCCGTCTTACTCTTAATTCTTTCAATTATAACTCTACCATACACTTTACCAGGTACACTCAACAGACTTATCCCCCTATAATTTTTGCACTCTCTTTTATCCCCTTTGCCTTTATACAAAGGAACTATGCATGCTCTCTGCCAATCCCTAGGTACCTTACCCTCTTCCATACATTTATTAAATAATTGCACCAACCACTCCAAAACTATATCCCCCCTGCTTTTAACATTTCTATCTTTATCCCATCAATCCCGGCTGCCTTACCCCCTTTCATTTTACCTACTGCCTCACGAACTTCCCCCACACTCACAACTGGCTCTTCCTCACTCCTACAAGATGTTATTCCTCCTTGCCCTATACACGAAATCACAGCTTCCCTATCTTCATCAACATTTAACAATTCCTCAAAATATTCCCTCCATCTTCCCAATACCTCTAACTCTCCATTTAATAACTCTCCTCTCCTATTTTTAACTGACAAATCCATTTGTTCTCTAGGCTTCCTTAACTTGTTAATCTC
>NC_091302.1:51039397-51046897 GCF_038502225.1 Cherax quadricarinatus | reverse complement strand
AAGCTATATCGAGTACGTGAAATGCATGAAAACAGCAGTGAGAAAGGTGAAGGAGGTAAAGGGTCAGATCAGGTGTCATTGTAAGTCAAGTGATGCCAAGCCGAGGCGAGGTAAGGCTGAAGGACGAGGTCGTAGCATATAATAAGTTGATCCAACATTATCTAGAGAGTGAGTTTAGACAAAATATATTATCCCTCTGTTGTCGGGCGTTGGAGAGGTGGATGGCGGCAGCCTCAAGATACTTGCCTTTAGTTCTGTTGTTTCCTTTGTAAGATGTGTTTATTTTTCAGTGCATGGTGGGTGAAGGTGTGTTGTCGGGTAGTTGTCTGCTTATAGTTACTCATGTACAAGAATAGTAATAAAATCTTTGAAATTAGAACATATATTGAAGGTAAGACTAGAGGACGTGGCAGGATCAGGTGCTGTGAGAGACGTGAGTATACCTTGTGGGAGGATCAGGTGCTCTGAAAGACGTCAGTATACCTTGAAGCAGAATCAGGCTCCTCCAGTCTGTCATGGAGCCACAGAAAGACCATCAGAATGAAGAACACCAAGAGGATCGTCAGTGCCAGCAGCAGCCACATCTACAGGTAATATCAGTAATAGTTATATTATATCTGCATCGTTAATCAGGAAGCGCAAAGCCTACTGGAGTCACATGGCATGTTATTATTATTATAATCAAGGGGGAAGCGCTAAACCCGGAGGATTATACAGCGCCTGGGGGGGGATGTGGAAGGCATTCAGGCTTAATTTGGGGAACTGGAGCACAGATCCAATTCCCTAAATCAAGAGCCCCTCACCAACATCAAGGAACCTTCCTTGAGGGGTCACATGGCATGTAAGGATTGTGAGGCAATCGTGTTTGATTCAAGGAATTGGAGGATTGTCATTTTCTTGGCGTACATAGATGCCTCGTCTTTGACTGTTTCACCATTTGAGCGTTTATGTACGTGTGTGTACGTATAAGTTATGTTTGTTTGTGGGTGTACACGTCTTCTTACCGTGGAGGTGTACGGCTTGACGAATCCCGTTATGTCAGGGGGAAAAACCGGTCGCTTGTATATAATCTTGCTGGAGTCGATGTAGAGAGGAGTACTGTAGTCTATGATGGGTGTTCTCTTGACGTTGTAGCCAACGATCACCCCAGACATGTTCACCTCCTGGTCACACCCACACGTCACCGTCGCACGCCACCATCACCGTCACCGTCACACGCCACCATCACCGTCACCGCCACACAGGAAGAGATATTAAAATCCTTATATCTGTGGTATTCTCCCAAGGAAAATATCACAGATACAGTAAATATAAAACGAAATTGTTAAATCTCAGGCCTCAGAATTGTATTCCATTATATTATTTACCTTACTAATAAATATATATTTATTACTAAAAGATAGAGGAATCTTTATTAATTATTTTGGCTTTATTCTTCCACAATTCGGTTAAAAAATTGATGTGATTTATTTTGGTCGCGTCCACATTCATCTTTCATTATTTGCCGCATAAGGGATCTGTAGCAGAAAAAAAATCTGCCTGGGTGAAAGAAAATGGAGTGTAAACCAACGATGGAGCGAGTCAGTGGAGTGAGTCAGTGGAGTGAGTCAGTGGAGTGAGTCAGTGGGGCGAGTCAGTGGAGCGAGTCAGTGGAGTGAGTCAGTGGAGCGAGTCAGTGGAATGATTCAGTGGATCGAGTCAGTGGAGTGAGTCAGTTGAGTGAGTCAGTGGAGTGATTCAGTGGAGCGAGTCAGTGGAGCGAGTCAGTGGAGTGATTCAGTGGAGTGAGTCAGTGGAGTGAATCAGTGGAGCGAGTCAGTGGAGTGAGTCAGTGGAGTGAATCAGTGGAGTGAGTCAGTGGAGTGAGTCAGTGGAGTGAGTCAGTGGAGTGAATCAGTGGAGTGAGTCAGTGGAGTGAGTAATTGGAGCGAGTCTGTAGGGTGAGTCAGTGAGTGCATTGTTGCACTAGTGGAGTGAAGGAGTTGAGTGAATATTGCCTTGAATGTACCAACATTACATGTACCACCATCACATCAACCACAATCACATGTACCACCATCACATCAACCACAATCACATGTACCACCATCACATCAACCACAATCACATGTACCACCATCACATCAACCACAATCACATGTACCACCATCACATCAACCACAATCACATGTACCACCATCACATGTACCACCATCACATCAACCACAATCACATGTACCATCATCACATGTACCACCATCACATGTACCACCATCACATCAACCACAATCACATGTACTACCATCACATGTACACATCAACCACATCACATCAACACAATCACATGTACCACCATCACATGTACCATCATCACATCAACCACAATCACATGTACCACCATCACATGTACCACCATCACATCAACCACAATCACATGTACCACCATCACGTGCACCACCATCACATCAACCACAATCACATGTACCACCACCAACACATCAACCACAATCACATGTACCACCACCAACACATCAACCACAATCACATGTACCACCATCACATGTACCATCATCACATGTACCACCATCACATCAATCACAATCACATGTACCACCATCACATGTACCACCATCACATGTACCACCATCACATCAACCACAATCACATGTACCACCATCACATGTACCATCATCACATCAACCACAATCACATGTACCACCATCACATGTACCACCATCACAATTACCACCATCACATCAACCACTATCACATGTACCACCATCACGTGCACCACCATCACATCAACCACAATCACATGTACCACCACCAACACATCAATCCCAATCACATGTACCACAATCAGATGTACCACCATCACATCAACCACAATCATATGTACCATCATCACATGTACCACCATCACATCAACCACAATCACATGTACCATCATCACATGTACCACCATCACATGTACCACCATCACATCAACCACAATCACATGTACCACCATCACATGTACCACCATCACATCAACCACAATCACCTCGACCGCAATCACATGTACCACAATCACATGTACCACAATCACATGTACCACAATCATATGTACCACCATCACATGTACCACCATCACATGTACCACAATCACATGTACCACAATCACATGTACCACCATCATATGTACCACCATCACATGTACCACAATCACATGTACCACAATCACATGTACCACAATCACATGTACCACAATCATATGTACCACCATCACATGTACCACCATCACTGTACACAATCACACACAATCACATGTATCATATGTACTACATGTCACATGTACCACATTCACATGTACCACAATCATATGTACCACCATCACATGTACCACCATCACATGTACCACAATCACATGTACCACCATCATATGTACCACCATCACATGTACCACCATCACTTCAACCACAATCATATCGACTACAGTCACATGTACCACCACCACATATACCACCATTATATGTACCACAATCACATGTACCACCATCACATGTACCACAATCACATGTACCACAATCACATGTACCACCATCACATGTACCACCATCACATCAACCACAATCACATCGACCACCATCACATGTACCACCATCACATCAACCACAATCACATCGACCACCATCACATGTACCACCATCACATCAACCACAATCACATCGACCACCATCACATGTACCACCATCACATCAACCACAATCACATCAACCACCATCACATCGACCACCATCACATCGACCACCATCACATGTATCATCATCATAATGCTGATAAATCCATATGAGTCATCTAACACATGGCACAGCCTCGATCCTTCGTCCGTCAATCGCCTCAAACATCCTACTCGCGCAGCCAGGACTCTAGCTACTCTTGGGCCCAAGGCACAGGAGAGATGAACTAGCCTCCACCATCTGCCTCGCTAATCTAAGACTTGGCCGGGAATAGCGAACGGGGGATAGAGCCTCCACACGCTTAGGGAAATATGATCCAGGAACTCACTCGTCGGTGCAGTAAACCCATCAGTCCCGACCAGGAGCCGTTCGGCAGTCGATCACCGAACTGAACATCATTCGGCACCACGAACTCAACGCTGTGAACACACCATACAAGTGTTGTGACTACCTGTTGTGACTACCTGTTGTGTCTACCTGTTGTGTCTACCTGTTGTGTCTACCTGTTGTGACTACCTGTTGTGTCTGTTGTGTCTACCTGTGATGTCTACCTGTTGTGACTACCTGCTGTGTCTGTTGTGTCTACCTGTGATGCCTACCTGTTGTGACTACCTGTTGTGTCTACCTGTTGTGTCTACCTGTTGTGCCTACCTGTTGTGTCTGTTGTGTCTACCTGTGATGTCTACCTGTTGTGACTACCTGCTGTGTCTGTTCTGTCTACCTGTGATGCCTACCTGTTGTGACTACCTGTTGTGTCTACCTGTTGTGTCTACCTGTTGTGCCTACCTGTTGTGTCTGTTGTGTCTACCTGTGATGTCTACCTGTTGTGACTACCTGCTGTGTCTGTTGTGTCTACCTGTGATGCCTACCTGTTGTGTCTACCTGTTGTGTCTACCTGTTGTGTCTACCTGTTGTGACTACCTGTTGTGTCTGTTGTGTCTACCTGTGATGTCTACCTGTTGTGACTACCTGCTGTGTCTGTTGTGTCTACCTGTGATGCCTACCTGTTGTGACTACCTGTTGTGTCTACCTGTTGTGTCTACCTGTTGTGCCTACCTGTTGTGTCTACCTGTTGTGACTACCTGCTGTGTCTACCTGTTGTGTCTACCTGTTGTGCCTACCTGTTGTGTCTACCTGTTGTGACTACCTGCTGTGTCTGTTGTGTCTACCTGTGATGTCTACCTGTTGTGACTACCTGCTGTGCCTGCCTGTTGTGACAACCTGCTGTGTCTACCTGTTGTGACTACCTGTTGTGTCTACCTGTGATGTCTACCTGTTGTAACTACCTGTTGTGTCTACCTGTTGTGACTACCTGTTGTGACTACCTGCTGTGTCTACCTGTTGTGACTACCTGCTGTAACTACCTGTTATGTCTACCTGTTGTGACTACTTGTTGTGTCTTCCTGTTGTGACTACCTGTTGTTATTACCTGTCGTAACTACCTGTAGTCATTACCTGTTGTGATTATCTATTATTACCTGCTGTTATTACCAGTTATTACCTGTTGTTATTACTTGTTATTACCTGCTGTCACTACCTGTTGTCACTATCTGTTGTTATTACCTGTTTGATTACCTGTTTTTATTGCAAGTTTGTGATTATTTATTTGTAGCCTCACGATGAGATGTATGTGTGGGTGTGTGTGTACTCACCTCACCTAGTTGAGGTTGCAGGGGTCGAGTCCGAGCTCCTGGCCCCGCCTCTTCACTGATCGCTACTAGGTCACTCTCCCTGAACCGTGAGCTTTATCATACCTCTGCTTAAAGCTATGTATGGATCCTGCCTCCACTACATCGCTTCCCAAACGATTCCACTTACTGACTACTCTGTGGCTGAAGAAATACTTCTTAACATCCCTGTGATTCATCTGTGTCTACAACTTCCAACTGTGTCCCCTTGTTACTGTGTCCAATCTCTGGAACATCCTGTCTTTGTCCACCTTGTCAATTCCTCTCAGTATTTTGTATGTCGTTATCATGTCCCCCCTATCTCTCCTGTCCTCCAGTGTCGTCAGGTTGATTTCCCTTAACCTCTCCTCGTAGGACATACCTTTTAGCTCTGGGACTAGTCTTGTTGCAAACCTTTGCACTTTCTCTAGTTTCTTCACGTGCTTGGCTAGGTGTGGGTTCCAAACTGGTGCCGCATACTCCAATATGGGCCTAACGTACACGGTGTACAGGGTCCTGAACGATTCCTTATTAAGATGTCGGAATGAGGTTTGCTAGGCGCCCATATGCTGCAGCAGTTATTCGGTTGATGTGCGCTTCAGGAGATGTGCCTGGTGTTATACTCACCCCAAGATCTTTTTCCTTGAGTGAGGTTTGTAGTTTCTGGCCCCCCCTAGACTGTACTCCGTCTGTGGTCTTCTTTGCCCTTCCCCAATCTTCATGACTTTGCACTTGGTGGGAATGAACTCCAGTAGCCAATTACTGGACCAGGTCTGCAGCCTGTCCAGATCCCTTTGTAGTTCTGCCTGGTCTTCGATCGAATGAATTCTTCTCATCAACTTCTCGTCATCTGCAAACAGGGACACTTCGGATTCTATTCCTTCCGTCATGTCGTTCACAAATACCAGAAACAGCACTGGTCCTAGGACTGACCCCTGTGGGACCCCGCTGGTCACAGGTGCCCACTCTGACACCTCTCCACGTACCATGACTCGCTGCTGTCTTCCTGACAAGTATTCCCTGATCCATTGTAGTGCCTTCCTTGTTATCCCTGCTTGGTCCTCCAGTGGAACTGAGTCAAACGCCTTCTTGCAGTCCAAGAAAATGCAATCCACCCACCCCTCTCTCTCTTGAATTACTGCTGTCACCATGTCATAGAACTCCAGTAGGTTTGTGACACAAGATTTCCCGTCCCTGAAACCATGTTGGCTGCTGTTGATGAGATCATTCCTTTCTAGGTGTTCCACTACTCTTCTCCTGATAATCTTCTCCATGACTTTACATGCTATACATGTCAGTGACACTGGTCTGTAGTTTAGTGCTTCATGTCTATCTCCTTTTTTAAAGATTGGGACTACATTTGCTGTCTTCCATGCCTCAGGCAATCTCCCTGTTTCGATAGATGTATTGAATATTGTTGTTAGGGGTACACATAGCTCCTCTGCTCCCTCTCTCAGGACCCATGGAGAGATGTTATCCGGCCCCATTACCTTTGAGGTATCTATCTCACTCAGAAGCCTCTTCACTTCTTCATCGGTTGTGTGCACTGTGTCCAGCACTTGGTGGTGTGCCCCACCTCTCCGTCTTTCTGGAGTCCCTTCTGTCTCCTCTGTGAACACTTCTTTGAATCTCTTGTTGAGTTCTTCACATACTTCACGGTCATTTCTTGTTGTCTCTCCTCCTTCCTTCCTTAGCCTGATTACCTGGTCCTCGACTGTTGTTTTCCTCCTGATGTGGCTGTACAACAGTTTCGGGTCAGATTTGGCTTTCGCTGCTATGTCATTTTCATATTGTCTTTGGGCCTCCCTTCTTATCTGTGCATATTCGTTTCTGGCTCTACGACTGTTCTCCTTATTCTCCTGGGTCCTTTGCCTTCTATATTTCTTCCATTCCCTAGCACACTTGGTTTTTGCCTCCCTGCACCTTTGGGTAAACCATGGGCTCATCCTGGCTTTTTCATTATTCCTGTTACCCTTGGGTACAAACCTCTCCTCAGCCTCCTTGCATTTTGTTGCTACATATTCCATCATCTCATTAACTGGCTTCCCTGCCAGTTCTCTGTCCCACTGAACCCCGTTCAGGTAGTTCCTCATTCCTGTGTAGTCCCCTTTCTTGTAGTTTGGCTTCATTCGTCC
>NC_091302.1:50999397-51036897 GCF_038502225.1 Cherax quadricarinatus | reverse complement strand
ATATATATATATATATATATATATATATATATATATATATATATATATATATATATATATATATATATATATATATATATATATATATATATATATATATATATATATATATATATATATAATTCACTGTGTGTACATGGGTCTAGTGATGGGTACATACTCACCAGTAGTTGAGCTTGGCAGCCATAAGTCGCATGAGACTAATCATAGTGCCAGCAACCATGAAGGGAGGGTGGAGGCCATGCACCGTTATGTAAGGCATCCACTGAAACACACGTAAACATCGACAGTTACATAAACAGTGTTTAGCCTTGAAATATTCGAGTCGTAGAGCCGACAGATAAACACACAAGAATAATAATTCGCTCACTTCTTAGCCTTGACGATTATTTATATATACATATATTTTTTTTTTTTGGTTTTTGTTTTTAAACAATTTCATTTTTAAATGTGTGTGGAACGCTTGAGGCTCGATCCTCCTTCCGGAGAATGACCACCTGGCCTCCCGGACGGGAGCCGAGATTGTCACCACCCGACTACGGATGGAAGTATTTCAACTTCTGCTTAGAGCGAAACTTTGTATAAATAAAGGTTTTTTCTGCACTCTTTTAACACCGTAAACATTACGTGTCGTGACAGCTGCGTTCACCTCTAACACTGATGCAACACCAAGACAGTTTGATGAAATGTTAAAACATCTGCACTTTTTTAAGTGAGTGGAGAGATAGGATAATGTACGTTACCTATTCAGTTAATTGTAGTTAACTTATATCAAACTTGATTACATCCTATTTCCAAGGCGCTGTACGACCCCTGGCACGCTTGTCACCTCCCCTTGACTATAACAATAATTCCTCTTAATTACAGAATGTATGATCCGTAGAGAATTAGTTCTTCCCTGTGAGTATATTAATAACGTAGCTGTCTCATTAGCTATAAATCTTATTAGCTATCTATCCTATTAGCTATGTATCTAGCTAGTAGGACAAGCTTTTATATTGGGGGAGGCAAAGCGTCAGTGCATATCGCACATAGGAACGAAATGCTGTCCACTAGGAGCCAGTACAAGCAGATTTTCATCTCTATCCTCGTACTCTCCAGCCAATACGCTGTTTCAGCCGGAGCTTAGGTATAAGAGGATCAATGTGAAGATTTAATGCTTGTAAAACTTAGGAACTGCCACGAGAGTTAGAGCTAAGTAAACAGGATTACGTCGAGGCCAGTCTCTGATCCCCTGTGAAATATTTGGTACAGATTCAAGCGCTCGGGCAAGATATTTATGATTGAATATCGTGACTGGAAGAAGAAAATATCTCTTGGTGGGAAGGTATAACTTTATCAGGTCACTGGAAACATGAAACTCTCTACTGAAAATTGTCGTAATATGAGCATATTGTGTAGAAAAGAATTAAAATTTGTAATAATATGCTCTGTTACTTTAAATTAACATTTTTAACCAAAAATATATTCATTTTAGCAGATTTTTCTTTTTTTGTTTGTATTTCCTAAAAAAAAAGACTAGAAAAAATTTTAAATTATAATTTTGGGTAAACTGTCAAAAATTTTAAATTGATTTGCTCTCTAAATTGTTTTAAGGGAGAAAATTAATCAAAAGTCTCCATCTTTACATATATATATATATATATATATATATATATATATATATATATATATATATATATATATATATATATATATATATATATATATATATATACATATATATATATATATATATATATATATATATATATATATATATATATGCATATATATACATATAATATGCGTGTTTGTGTGTGTGAAAGATTAAACACGCCTGTGAAGGCTCGGTCCTCCGTCCACTTTTCTCGAAAGAAGCTCAACTCTCGTACTCAAGCTTCTCTTTATAAGCTTTATATCCAAAGCTTTTTTCTTTTTACCAAGCTCAGTACAGATCTTTTAAGTCTTTAAAGAGATAAAAAAATTGATGGCCTGTACTACAAGATTTTTGACGGTATTGGCAGTACTGCTTTTACGGCACTGGCAACACTGTTTTACGGCACTGGCAATACTGTCTTAAACTAATTGACTTAAAATATTCATTTTCCTCTTATTTTCGTCTTATTTTCTTCTTATTTTCTTTTTATTTCGATCTTATTTTGCAGACGATATTTAATTGAAGCGCTAAACTTGTGTGGGCCATTCAGCGCAAGGAGTGGTGGAGGCTCGATCCTCCGTCCGGGTGCTTCAAGGTCAAACAAAAAAGTTACTCACATTGGTGACGCCTAACTTAAGGCACTGGGGAGAACCAGCACCAACAGCAACAGCAGCAACAGCATCTGTAGCAGCAGCAACAGCAGTAGAAGTACCACCAGTAACGGCAGCAAAAACGGGAGCAGCAATGGCAACAGCGGTAACAACAGCAGCAGCCGCAGCAGCTACAACAGCAACAGCGGCACCAACACCTGCAGTAACAGCACCAGCAACAGCAGCAGTTGCAACAGCCCCACCACGACAACCCATCACGACCTCTCTTCTCTCAGTGTTATGGCCAAGTGCAAAATCCCCCACACAAACCTTCCCTCTAATAACACTAACATATTTTGAGCAGGTAACCCGATTTCCAGATAATCATGAGGCACGTCACTCAAAAATGTTCCATGATTGGATCAGCACCAGTCCACTAGAAGCAATTTACTGCTTGTTAAAATTTTTGACATGTTAGTAATAAATACATTTTAACGTTGACATCGTACACTGAAAAATCAGTTCTTTACGGAAACGTCTGTTGCAGTGATATATATATATATATATATATATATATATATATATATATATATATATATATATATATATATATATATATATATATATATATATATATATATATATATATAATATCACACACACACACAGGCTTAGAAAAGAGAACAAACTTGCTTCAGACAGAAATCCAGTTGTCGGTCCCTAAGGTACATGAATAAGACAAATGTACAGTACCTGGCCATCTTTCTGGTGGAGGTGTTACGCCAGCTAGAGTCTTTGTCAGTTCATTTCAGAGAATATTTCCCCAGAGACGGTGGAAGACGTACAGTCGTCTGGAGTGATCAGTCCCATAGTTTTGATAAGTAGTTATTTACCGTACCCGTACCGCCTTTCTGGTTATAGCCTCGTTACTTTTTATTGGTTAGTTGATTTGTACCATTGGCGCGATGTACGTCAACACGAATCCACTCTTTTGAAGATTCAGAAAAAAACACGGAATATTTGCACCTGATTTGCTCTTCAGTGGATCTTCCTGATTGTTTTCTAAGTGATGAGTCAGTGTGACTCTGAGAAAGTGCGTTGACAAGCATGATAATTAATTATATGAAGCCTTCTAAAAACTAAGTTTTCTTTTCTTCTCCAGTATATGTCGCAATTCAGAGCTCAGAGTCAGGGATATAACTCAAAGTAAAGGTTAATTAAGAGAGTGAGCTTGATTACCTCGTGTCAACTGAGGTGATCTGGCAACCGTGCCCTTTAGTAGTGCTGTTGTATATTGGTCAGGTAGCCACACACACAGGGAATTCCGTTTTAACGCACACACACACACACACAGATGCACGTACATACACAGTGTCTAATGAGTGTGTGTGTGTGTGTGTGTCAGGTAATTATGTGCGTGTATACAGGGGTAGAGATTATCTTCCCGACCTTCAGCATCAAACTAGAATTTCTCACATTTCATATAAAACCTAACGACTGGGAATATCAATATATTCGTGAGAAAACAGACTCGAATGCTAAATAACAAGAACTAACAGAGGGGTGAACAACCTCTAACAATTCCTACCTGGAGTCTACCTGGAGGGTATTCTGGGGATCAACGCCCCCGCGGCCCGATCCACGACTAGGCCTCCCGGTGGATCAGGGCCTGATCAACCAGGCTGTTACTACTGGCCGTACATAGTCCTACCATAGAAATTTTGATTTCCTTGCTGTAGGATGAAATTACAGTGTCTGACGCTTTAGTTGGCATTTAGTTGGCTTAGAAGATTATAATGAGAAGATTAAGTAAACGAGAAGCAGCAGCAGGTGGAGAGAAGTCGACTCAGAGTAAAAACAGTGAAATGCAAAACTATTATCATGATCGTAATAATAATAACAAATAAAACAGTAATTAAAACAGTAAAGATTAAAACAATAACAAAGGCAGTAATTAAGCAAAACCGTAGTAATGGTATAATATTTTTTTCTCATTAGTAACATTTGCTCGTACCGAAGATCTAAATAGAGAAAAAAGAGAAAATACATTACACAGCACACAGGGGATTAAAACTTACAACGATGTTTCGCTCCGAATTGAGCCATTAACTAGTGATTTGTGCATAGTTCCAGTCACGGTATTGTTCCAGTCACGGTATTGTACCTTTTTTTTCATCATTGAGTTTAACTCAGTATCTGTGAAACGAAACATTAACAACACTGTGAGGAAAACTCAGAAAAAGAGAACAACAAGGAAAGTACAGTGGAACCTCAAATATCGAATTTAATCCGTTCCAGAAGTTCTAAATTCGAAAAGTATGAAAAGCGAAACAATATTTCCCATAAGAAATAATGGAAATACAATTAATCCGTTCCAGAAACCCAAAAATATTCACAAAAAAAAAATTATAGAGATTAATTATAGTTTTACATACACACAACAAATATAGTGTTTAATTATGTATATAAATATAAAATAACATTTTTACTTACCTTTATTGAAGATTGGTGATGGCATCTGAAAGATAGGGAGGAGGAGAGAGGGAGTTGGGGTTAGTGTTTGGAAGGAGAATCCCCCTCCATGAGGACTTCAGGTAAAGCCTTCTCTGGGGTTACTTTCCTTCTTTGTTCACCTTCCTGGAACTAAGGCGGATAATGTTATACTCACAAAACAAGCAAGCAGGGCGTTCCTAAATTTTAAAAGTCGCAACAAATATGGTAACCTTTACCATACACTCATGTCTCTAAGTTAATCAGGGGCTTATTTACTGGAGCCATTATGTACCTCAGAAAGCCTTATGTTTAACACCCACAGGCTGGATTAGAGGTGCATAATAATTCTGTTAAACTGACAGTGACTAAACTACTAAGTTTCACTTCCCGTTTTCTTTTGTTCCTCACACTGTGATAACTCTGGCCTATGGCTCCAAGTTTTTTATTTAATATTCACTATGACAAAGACACAAAATAGTTTTATGATGCAATAAGATTGTTTTTTATAAAGCTCCTCCGTATAGTACATTTTGGGTGTACTGTAAAGAGAAACTTTATGAGATCAGTATCTGTTTATCAAATGATGTGTCCAGTACTTGATAACAAGCTAAATAACAGCCCTATAGGCTGTTAAGTTTAGCATACATAAACAAGCAAAGTAACTCGACTCACGAAATCGTAATGACACGATTGCAAACAAACCATACGACGGGCGGTGTTAGAACCCGCGATCAGAGTCTCAAAACTCCAGACCGTCGCGTTAGTGGCTAACGCGACGGTCTGGAGTTTTGAGACCGATCGCGGGTTCTAACCCAGCCCGTGGTATGATTTTCAAGGAAAAAAATTTGCTTCCCTTTAATGCCATAACACGATCTAGGAGTTTGGATCTGCATTGGCCTCAGCCTCATTAATGCAGGTAACACTCTCTATTACATAAGAAGAGAATCAACAAATACAATAAAGTGGGTCCAGCAGACACATCGGTGTAGAAAATGAAGCAGCAGACAGTGTGGGTGCTGGTGGTGGCTGCAGCAGTGATCATGGGCGTCCAGGGGATGCTTGCCCCTCCTGAAAAGTCCTACAAGATACTCATGCTCCTTCCTATCTCCTCCAAAAGTCACAGGAATGTTTTCATGATACTCGCTGAGGGTCTGGCCGACCGCGGCCATAAGGTAAGCATCCCGAAGTGGCACAGGTTTATCTGAATGTTCACAGGTTACTACTCCAAGTGTTGGTATCTCATCCTTAGGATCCAGAGTAATTCTAGATCGTCCATGTGATTCTGAATGACTAGCATCAATTGCTAGCGCCTTTAAATCAGTGGCAATATGTGTCTGTCTTTCTCTGAACACTAGCGGGAAGGGCGTTTGTCTCGCGCTCAGCGGACGGAGGATCAAGCCTACACCTCGTCTCATGCTGAATATATAGAGTAAAGTGGAATAAACAGAGAAGTGACGGACTACAGTATGTCCACGGGGCCTCTCATCAGTTCACCTGAAGCCCACAAACTCACCTGTTTCCTCACCTGATGTTCAAGATACCGTCGTCTTCACCTGAGAGGCACACCTGTTACAGTGCCCTGTGAGAGGGCTCTGAGAGAGTACAGGATGGGTGTTAAAGTGATCTGGCAGAGTACAGGATGGGTGTTAGAGTGCTCTGGGAGAGGACAAGATGGGTGTTAGAGTGCTCTGGCAGAGTACAGGATGGGTGTCAGAGCGCTCTGGCAGAGTACAGGATGGGTGTCAGAGCGCTCTGGCAGAGTACAGGATGGGTATTAGATTGCTCTACAAGAACACTCCAGTTTGGGGTCGAAGTACACAGACCAATTTTATTTTCCGTGTGCCTGTCTTCAGGTACTTTATTAATTATCATCGACAAGTGTTGATTACATGTTTATTGGTTATATTCATGTGAACATGAACATATATACTTGAATTATTTTTAGGTAAGTAAGGATAGTTATCTTTTATACTTTTATTCTGATAAAAATGATGGTAGTATATAATTCCCTATATAGCTTCCTAAAATGGGTGTCATATTTGCCACAAAGTTTTGGCTGGAACAAACACACTCACCTGAAGTGGATGAGAGAACAATGATCACTTTATTGAGCATAAATATAGTTTGGATCAGCGTCTGAGACCATTAATCAAGTTTTTTTACCATGTACCTATGGATGCCACTCCATTGGTTAATTCAATCTGATCAGTAATAATTGTTATTCATCTGTAAACTGGACAGTACCTGTGACGCACTCAGGCAAGTATTACCAGGACACCAATGACTATTGTCAATGACTATTACAGATGTCTGTAAGACTGAATCTTTCTGCTGCCACAGCAAAATTACAAGAACAAAACGAGGGTAAAACTGCAAGCTATAGTGTTTCTGTTGACACCCTAGTATTAAACTTTTTCCTGAATATTTAACTAATACTAAGATACTAATGAACTCAATTCTCCTCTCATGATCTCCGTCTTCGTTATCATTATTATGAGTTTCCTCTGTGTCGTCTTTTATCACGTGGTTTAAACAACTTTAAGATCTTCCATATTTGCAAAATACAGAACCAGAAACAAAAGCATAATACCAATTTCTACTCTGCGAAGGAGGTAGACAATTTATGACTGCCTTCATGATGAGATTCTCAATTAAAATTGAAAACAATGTTTGCCTGAAACTGTCAAAATGATTTTCCAAAGTGAGAGGAGTTACGCTGACGGCATTAATGCTGGTTTCCTTGTCAGCATTATTGCACGTTTCCTTGTCAGCATTATTGCAGGTTTACTTGTCAGCATTAATGCACGTTTCCTTGTCAGCATTATTGCTGGTTTCCTTGTCAGCATTATTGCACGTTTCCTTGTCAGCATTAATGCAGGTTTCCTTGTTAACATTAACACAGGCTTCCATGTCTAAACTGACAGTGCATTTGTCATAAACGCCAAATCTCACCATTGACCCAATACAATATAACATTTACAAAGCTACTTGGCTAATAGTTGTAGGGGCTCAGCTCCTGGACCTTCATGTACATTTGTAAACATTTTTACTACCAACCTCAGGATGGGTATGTATATGTATGCGGTTCAAAATAAAACTATCATACACGAAATAGTCTTCGCGTATACCAAAACACGAATTTTCACGTTCTTATTTTTGTTTTCCACAGGTAGTGATGCTGACAAGCGGTACTGAGATATCCAACCATCCCAACATAAAAGAAATTCCCTACTTCAATTCGTACGTAATAAGCAAAAATGCAACTTCGAGCCTATTCAACAACACTCCTGGAAACATCGTCAAGATGATGGCAGAGTTTCTACCTATGGTTGCTAGGGAGGTGTACCTCCTGCCAGCGGTGAAAGAGATCTACAAGAGGAGGAAAGAGTTTGACCTCATAGTGGTCAATCACAGGTACAACGAGGTGAGTCACTCAAGATTCTTCCTTCACCTGTGTATAGTTCTTGTTCAATGGCGTGTACGTCGCGTCACACGAGGCCCAAAAATTAAAATTGGAAATTGTGTGGTCTTTCGGTGCATCCTGGACGTTATCTAGTGGCAACATGATAATGGTCCAACACAAACCGAAACGTCACTGTGAATTTAACTGCACTGTGACTCTTATTTTAACTGAAGTTTCACGTTTACTTTCTATTGAAGAAATTATTTACTATATAACTAAAGCTTAACAAATGATATCCTGCATATTTCTATCAACAAAACGAGAGGATCATTTTCTACTAACCACAGCAGCTATACTTGATGCTGTCTCATTAACCTCCGTGACCTTCTTCATCTCCCACAGGTAGTTTATCCCTTCACGCACGAGGTTCCCTTCATAACACTGTCAGCTCGAGAGATAGAACCGAGTCAGAGTGCAGTCATGGGCAATGTTATTAACCCGACTCATTTTGTTAAATTTGATTCGCACTTCCTAGTATTAGCCTGGCGTCGATTCTCAAACTTAATCCAACAGTTACACATGGATATCAAATGGAGATACTGGACTGTCATTCCCCTCGTCCAGAAAGAGGTATGTTACTGTCACCTGCAGCAAAGGTTTTTAGTAATTGCGTTACTGCGCCAGCTAAATAATATATCCTTATTTTTAGGTCTCGGACCTGTTGACTGTCAAATTCAGTCAGGTTACAGTCTACCCAGTATTACCTTATTATGTAATACTCATGTAATCCTCATAATTTTATGTAAATACCTTTTTAAATAATTTTGATTTTCCTTTTCAATTTGATTCTTGCTCTCTGAAATCCTATCAACTACACAAGGGTCTTCAAGGATAATGCTTACCTAAACACTAACATCAACGATATGTTCTTATTTTAACGAGTGTCAGCTACACGAGGGTCATTAGTGACACAAGCCACCTAAGCCTTAGGGATTCATGACTGGTTATACAATAGCCACAAAAGTTTGTTAACCTGGTATATAAATATCGACAAATCGTGGTTATAGATCCATAAGCAAACGGAGCATTTTATGAAGAAAATGTTTAGGTCCGAGCCCCATGTATGGGATGAACGATGTCATATGACAGAAACGTTTCCATAATGCAATGTCCTAAATGTTTTCTCATCAATCTTTAATTACAAAAGTTATTTAAATATTCGACAATTATTATAGCAGATGACTCGTGTGTGTGTGTGTGTGTGTGTGTGTGTGTGTGTGTGTGTGTGTGTGTGTGTGTGTGTGTGTGTGTGTGTGTGTGTGTGTGTGTGTGTGTGTGTGTGTGTGTGCTTCTCCAGATCTCTTCTCTGTTCCCGGAGTTGCCGTCGTTGCTAGAACTCGAGAAGAACTCAAGTCTTACTCTCCTCAACACTCACTTCTCCATGGGTCCCGTCCTGCCTCTCCTGCCCTCACAGGTGGAAGTGGGGGCCATGCACTGTCGTCCAGGCAACCCTCTCCCTCAGGTCAGTGAGTTAACCATGAGTCTTCCAGTTATTTTGCCTATATTGTCTCAAAAATTATTAAATAAAGCTTCGTAACAGAGCCAGTATCTTGTTAATACTTTTCTGATAATAATAATCAGGGATCATATATTAACTTTTTTTCATAATGTAACAATCGTAAAGCCTATATGTGATTGGATTAAGAATTCCTTCAAAGAGAATGTCTTCGTGCTGAAGTGTTCTTAATCCAATGAGGTGGAGCTTCTTTCCCACTTCACAGAATCAAGCCTCCCCCAGGGGCTACACTGACACTTGTGGGTGCAGCGTGTCTTTATGAATAACACAGAGCCGTGTTGCAGGAGCTGGAATCTTGGATTACAGGAGCCGGGCCAGATGGAGTCATTTACTTCAGTTTGGGCTCCGTCTTCACGGCTTCGACGCTGCCTGCTTGCTACATCGAGCTCTTCGTCAAGGCGTTCAGCCGGGTGTCGCAGCGCGTCCTCTGGAAGTTCGAGGACGAACTGCACTGCTTGCCTGACAATGTGAAGATCAGCAAGTGGCTTCCCCAACAGGACATTCTAGGTGAGCCTAATTTGTATTAGAATTTATAGTCCTAATCTCACCTATCTAGAAGATTAAACAGAAATAGAGGTACCTAGATTACAGCTTGTCTTTGCAAACAAATAACCATGGGCTCTCCTGCTTCCTGATTTTCTCACGTACTCCCATGTGATCTCCCACTCGAGAGGGAAGCCCAGATACCGCAATTCCCACTCAGTCATTATTATTAGGGTCATGGAAAGTATTTACCAAGCGAGGGGTCACTAATCGCTGCCTCTTTTGGCACAATTTTCTGTTAGTATCCCCAGCGTCGAACTGGACCGCTCCATGCAAGACACATACACACACACACACACACACACACACACATACACACACACACACACACACACACACACACACACACACACACACACACACACACACACACATACATATACACACTCCTGTCTCTTAAACTTCCTTGATGAGGGTTGTGGAAAAACTTGCCTACATCAACACATAACTGCAACCCGTCCTCTTAATAACGGGTATGACTTCACTGTTGTAAAGACAGTCAAGTGGGTGAAGAAGGCACCTTAAATAGTGAAAATCTGACGTAGTTATGTCTGCTGTGCTGGGTGGTTCCCTGTTCTCAGTTCGCGCAGAACTTTTTATTGTCTCTATTTTTTCTTTGTAGGATGTTATAATTAGTTATTTTCAACTTAACTTTACCTATGCTGAAAATGGTACATAATACCTACAAGTTGATGAGTAAGACACATGTACAACAGTCGGGTATCTTTATTGTTCAAACGTTTCGCCTTCACAGAAAGTGTCTTCAGTCAAACACAGAGACACATGGAATGTAGACAGCGGTACTGGTGGTGATGTAATCAGTCCGTCCACCTTCGGTCGTGTCTTTCAGCGAGTCTCTGATATCGAGTATTTAGTAAATAATTCGAATATTGTAAGTGAAAACAGATGTTCTTTCTTCAGGGGACGCCATTGTAAATGAAAATAAAAACAGTATTACTTCAACGGGGGATTTGAGCTTTGTCATCACTTCGGGAAGGCTTATATAATAATTAATTGAATAACCAAATTATTGGAGAATACTTTATCATATCGTTGCCTTTGGGAGCGATATTAATTTACACAGATTGGTGGGGCTGGAGGAAGCTGATGGACATGGCCATTGTTGTGGTTGTTAACTACAGGAGGACAAGTCGACGCTCCACGAAATTTAAAGTGAGACAGTTTGTGTGTCGACACTTACGAACTCCACCACCATTGCCCAGCAAAATTAATATCTGGTAAAACTATCTAGTAGTGCGAATGCGAGTTGGGAACTACTGAACCAGTGAAATGGACTCCCAACCTCTGAGCATCAGAATCTGTGCTGTGAGATGTCCTTGTAATAAGTTAAACTGATTTAAAGAGCCACTACATACGTAGATTACTTATTTTCAGGCTGCTGACTATTACGAAATTATTGAAGACCCCAGGGGTAAAATATTAGTCTAGTGGTAAATATAAAAATCATTAAAAATATACCGCCCTAGGTTAACACACTCGTGCTCTGACAAAACATTTAACAGGTAAACAACACCTTAGGCTGATCTTCAGGAAAGACAGATAAACTAACAACATAAGCATTATATGCAACATTATTATATGCAACATAAGCATTATATGCAACATAAATATTATATGCAATATAAGCATTATATTCAACATAAGCATTATATGCAACATAAGCATTATATGCAACATAATTATTATATGCAACATAAGCATTATATGCAACATAAGCATTATATGCAAAATAATTATTATATGCAACATAAGCATTATATGCAACATAATTATTATATGCAACATAAGCATTATATGCAACATAATTATTATATGCAACATAAGCATTATATGCAACATAAGTATTATATGCAATATAAGCCATACCATATAAATAATACACTAGTAGCCTTAACCAATACATTTAAATTGGTTCATATTATTATTATAGTAAAAACCAAGCGCTAAACCCTCATAGGGTTATGGGCCATAGGAAAATTAAACATTATTACCCACACAAGCCGGCCGCATACCCCTTTCTTCCGACGGCTTCCAGCCTGCTGCTAAAAATACTATTATTTCTGTAGTACTCGCCACATCTCACAAAGACCACAAACAAAACAAAAAAAGAGAGCCAGGCACCTCCAAGGGCCAACTTGAGTATAAAACGAAAACAACCTACGACCTAAGTATTTCCACCAAAACCACATAAATGATTGTCACTTTCCGCGCGCCGCGTTCCCCGCCACTGTTTGTTTGTCTCTCTCGTCTAGTGTCTCCAGTGATCTCACTCTAAAACAACCACTTCTTTTTCACACTGGCACTCTCCCGCACACTGGCATACTTCCTCACACTGGCACTCTCCCATACACTAACACACTCCCTCACACTGGCACTCTCCCATACACTAACACACTCCCTCACACTGGCACTCTCCCTCACACTAACACACCTCCTCACACTGGCACTCTCCCTCACACTAACACACCTCCTCACACTGGCACTCTCCCTCACACTAACACACCTCCTCACACTGGCACTTTCCCACACACTAACACACCTCCTCACACTGGCACTCTCCCACACACTAACACACTCCCTCACACTGGCACTCTCCCACACACTAACACATTCCCTCACACTGGCACTCTCCCTCACACTACCTCTGACGTACTCGATTATTTTATACACAATTTATCTGCACACTATAAATACATTACTTTACAATTTATTAGGCACTAGCTTGCACAACACTAATCAAGGAAAATATTTTATACTGCAAATACCATAAATAGGTAAGTCACCATAGTCATTATTTTGAATATTTTACTTGCCATGTTAATGCCATTTAACGTGGAGAATAATGTGACTGTCATTCAGATCATCGATTCGAGCCTTTGAACTCCGACAAGGAAGCGGAGGCAGTGTCGACCCGGCTGTGGCTCCAGGCTCCCAGACCACAGTCCTTGCTCAGGGGTAGTCAGCAGGGAAGACCTCAGGGATAAGCTTGCTCAGGGGTAGTCAGCAGGGAAGACCTCAGGGATAAGCTTGCTCAGGGGTAGTCAGCAGGGAAGACCTCAGGGATAAGCTTGCTCAGGGGTAGTCAGCAGGGAAGATCTCAGGGATAAGCTTGCTCAGGGGTAGTCAGCAGGGAAGACCTCAGGGATAAGCTTGCTCAGGGGTAGTCAGCAGGGAAGACCTCAGGGATAAGCTTGCTCAGGGGTAGTCAGCAGGAAAGACCTCAGGGATAAGCTTGCTCAGGAGCAGTCAGCAGGGAAGACCTCAGGGAAAAGCTTGCTCAGGGGTAGTCAGCAGAGAAGACCTCAGGGATAAGCTTGCTCAGGGGTAGTCAGCAGAGAAGACCTCAGGGATAAGCTTGCTCAGGGGTAGTCAGCAGAGAAGACCTCAGGGATAAGCTTGCTCAGGGGTAGTCAGCAGAGAAGACCTCAGGGATAAGCTTGCTCAGGGGTAGTCAGCAGAGAAGACCTCAGGGATAAGCTTGCTCAGGGGTAGTCAGCAGAGAAGACCTCAGGGATAAGCTTGCTCAGGGGTAGTCAGCAGAGAAGACCTTAGCTAGCGTGACTTAGTGATCCTTCGTACATTTTCATCCAGAAGAATGAGTGTCAAGGAAATTTTTAAGGGTATGATTATCACCTTAGCTAATCTACGAAGGCAACTACCTAATTTATTTCAAAGAAACCCTCACAGGTTGCCACGAGGTTGCCATGATACTGAAAAAAGTTACTTTTCCTCCCATTCCTAGGAACTGTATGATCCTTGCATACATATCGCGCTTCCATAAATTTAACAGCTGTTGCGTTTATCTAATGGATGTCTAAACAAAACTGGCAGCTTTGCCATTTTTTTCCCTAGATAATAATACAGTCTGTCTTTCCAGAGAACCATTGAAGATGAGTTTTTTATACTAGTATCTTCTCTTTGTCACAGATTATTTCAGCACAAATCCACCAACATAGTTACTACAAATTTGAACTGAACGTTTTAAAGTTTAGTTTTCATTTGTCAATTCAAATTTCTTAAGTGTTTTGAGAACGTGAAGGCCGCCGCCCCTTCTCTATAACTGTAATGCCACGAGTCTGTTTACTTGCATTGCAGCCCACAAGAACGTGAAGGTATTTATTACCCACGGTGGTCTACTCAGCTTGCAGGAGTCTATCTACCACGCTACGCCCCTCCTGGCCTTCCCCATCTTCAGCGACCAACCCAAGAACGCCCTCTTCATCGAGGAGGCTGGCCTGGGTCTGAAGCTGGCCTGGAATGAGCTCACTGCTGACTCTCTCCTCAAGGCTCTTGATGATCTTATCAGTAATCCCAGGTTAGTTGTAATTTTACAAGCATCAAGTTGCGTATCACTGGACCATGCATTCACACATCTGAGATTTATACATTTAATTGTTCATTCATAGCAGAGTGTCCCGACTACCCAGTAAACTGCAACTGACTAAATCTTAGTGTCTCGACTACCCAGTAAACTGCCACTGACTAAATCTTGAAGATTGAGACACTTATGCAGCATATGGGAATCTTTATTCAGGAAACGTTTCGCCACACAGTGGCTTCTTCAGTCCAATACAAAGAGGAAGGCGTAAGGAGAGGAGGAGAATGAGGTAATCAGTCCCTCAACCTGGAGTCGATGTGTTCAGTCCATCAATCTACAAGACTGATGGACTGAACACATCGACTCCAGGTTGAGGGACTGATTACCTCATTCTCCTCCTCTCCTTACGCCTTCCTCTTTGTATTGGACTGAAGAAGCCACTGTGTGGCGAAACGTTTCCTGAATAAAGATTCCCATATGCTGCATAAGTGTCTCAATCTTCAACTTGTCGGTTTTTTCAAACCATTCATCATGACTAAATCTTAGTGTCCCGACTACTCAGTAAACTGCCACTGACTAAATCTTAGTGTCTCGACTACCCAGTAAACTGCCACTGACTAAATCTTAGTGTCTCTACTACCCAGTAAACTGCCACTGACTAAATCTTAGTGTCCCGACTACCCAGTAAACTGCCAATGACTAAATCTTATTGTCCCGACTACCCAGTAAACTGCCACTGACTAAATCCTAGTATCCCGACTACCCAGTAAACTGCCACTGACTAAATCTTAGTGTCTCGACTACCCAGTAAACTGCCACTGACTAAATCTTAGTGTCACGACTACCCAGTAAACTGCCACTGACTAAATATTAGTGTCCCGTCTTCCCAGTAAACTGCAACTGACTAAATCTTAGTGTCCCGACTACCCAGTAAACTGCCACTGACTAAATCTTATTGTCCCGACTATCCAGTAAACTGCCACTGACTAAATCTTAGTGTCCCGACTACCCAGTAAACTGCCACTGACTAAATCTTATTGTCCCGACTACCCAGTAAACTGCCACTGACTAAATCTTAGTGTCCCGACTACCCAGTAAACTGCCACTGACTAAATCTTAGTGTCCCGACTACCCAGTAAACTGCCACTGACTAAATCTTAGTGTCCCGACTACCCAGTAAACTGCCACTGACTAAATCTTAGTGTCTCGACTACCCAGTAAACTGCCACTGACTAAATCTTAGTGCCCCGAGTACCCAGTAAACTGCCACTGACTAAATCTTATTGTCCCGACAACCCAGTAAACTGCCACTGACTAAATCTTAGTGTCCCGACTACCCAGTAAACTGCCACTGACTAAATCTTAGCGTCCCGACTACCCAGTAAACTGCCACTGACTAAATCTTAGTGTCCCGACTACCCAGTAAACTGCCACTGACTAAATCTTAGTGTCTCGACTACCCAGTAAACTGCCAATGACTAAATCTTAGTGTCTCGACTACCCAGTAAACTGCCACTGACTAAATCTTAGTGCCCCGAGTACCCCGTAAACTGCCACTGACTAAATCTTATTGTCCCGACAACCCAGTAAACTGCCACTGACTAAATCTTAGTGTCCCGACTACCCAGTGAACTGCCACTGACTAAATCTTAGCGTCCCGACTACCCAGTAAACTGCCACTGACTAAATCTTAGTGTCTCGACTACCCAGTAAACTGCCACTCACTAAATCTTAGTGTCCCGACTACCCAGTAAACTGCCACTGACTAAATCTTAGTGTCCCGACTACTCAGTAACCTGCCACTGACTAAATATTAGTGTCTCGACTACCCAGTAAACTGCCACTGACTAAATCTTAGTGTCTCGACTACCCAGTAAACTGCCACTGACTAAATCTTAGTGTCCCGACTACCCAGTAAACTGCCAATGACTAAATCTTATTGTCCCGACTACCCAGTAAACTGCCACTGACTAAATCCTAGTATCCCGACTACCCAGTAAACTGCCACTGACTAAATCTTAGTGTCTCGACTACCCAGTAAACTGCCACTGACTAAATCTTAGTGTCAGGACTACCCAGTAAACTGCCACTGACTAAATATTAGTGTCCCGTCTTCCCAGTAAACTGCAACTGACTAAATCTTAGTGTCCCGACTACCCAGTAAACTGCCACTGACTAAATCTTATTGTCCCGACTATCCAGTAAACTGCCACTGACTAAATCTTAGTGTCCCGACTACCCAGTAAACTGCCACTGACTAAATCTTATTGTCCCGACTACCCAGTAAACTGCCACTGACTAAATCTTAGAGTCCCGACTACCCAGTAAACTGCCACTGACTAAATCTTAGTGTCCCGACTACCCAGTAAACTGCCACTGACTAAATCTTAGTGTCCCGACTACCCAGTAAACTGCCACTGACTAAATCTTAGTGTCTCGACTACCCAGTAAACTGCCACTGACTAAATCTTAGTGCCCCGAGTACCCAGTAAACTGCCACTGACTAAATCTTATTGTCCCGACAACCCAGTAAACTGCCACTGACTAAATCTTAGTGTCCCGACTACCCAGTAAACTGCCACTGACTAAATCTTAGCGTCCCGACTACCCAGTAAACTGCCACTGATTAAATCTTAGTGTCTCGACTCCCCAGTAAACTGCCAATGACTAAATCTTAGTGTCTCGACTACCCAGTAAACTGCCACTGACTAAATCTTAGTGCCCCGAGTACCCCGTAAACTGCCACTGACTAAATCTTATTGTCCCGACAACCCAGTAAACTGCCACTGACTAAATCTTAGTGTCCCGACTACCCAGTAAACTGCCACTGACTAAATCTTAGCGTCCCGACTACCCAGTAAACTGCCACTGACTAAATCTTAGTGTCTCGACTACCCAGTAAACTGCCACTCACTAAATCTTAGTGTCCCGACTACCCAGTAAACTGCCACTGACTAAATCTTAGTGTCCCGACTACTCAGTAAACTGCCACTGACTAAATATTAGTGTCTCGACTACCCAGTAAACTGCCACTGACTAAATCTTAGTGTCTCGACTACCCAGTAAACTGCCACTGACTAAATCTTAGTGTCCCGACTACCCAGTAAACTGCCAATGACTAAATCTTATTGTCCCGACTACCCAGTAAACTGCCACTGACTAAATCCTAGTATCCCGACTACCCAGTGAACTGCCACTGACTAAATCTTAGTGTCTCGACTACCCAGTAAACTGCCACTGACTAAATCTTAGTGTCACGACTACCCAGTAAACTGCCACTGACTAAATATTAGTGTCCCGTCTTCCCAGTAAACTGCAACTGACTAAATCTTAGTGTCCCGACTACCCAGTAAACTGCCACTGACTAAATCTTATTGTCCCGACTATCCAGTAAACTGCCACTGACTAAATCTTAGTGTCCCGACTACCCAGTAAACTGCCACTGACTAAATCTTATTGTCCCGACTACCCAGTAAACTGCCACTGACTAAATCTTAGTGTCCCGACTACCCAGTAAACTGCCACTGACTAAATCTTAGTGTCCCGACTACCCAGTAAACTGCCACTGACTAAATCTTAGTGTCCCGACTACCCAGTAAACTGCCACTGACTAAATCTTAGTGTCTCGACTACCCAGTAAACTGCCACTGACTAAATCTTAGTGCCCCGAGTACCCCGTAAACTGCCACTGACTAAATCTTATTGTCCCGACAACCCAGTAAACTGCCACTGACTAAATCTTAGTGTCCCGACTACCCAGTGAACTGCCACTGACTAAATCTTAGCGTCCCGACTACCCAGTAAACTGCCACTGACTAAATCTTAGTGTCTCGACTACCCAGTAAACTGCCACTCACTAAATCTTAGTGTCCCGATTACCCAGTAAACTGCCACTGACTAAATCTTAG
The DNA here is from genome assembly GCF_038502225.1 of Cherax quadricarinatus. Classification (NCBI taxonomy): domain Eukaryota; kingdom Metazoa; phylum Arthropoda; class Malacostraca; order Decapoda; family Parastacidae; genus Cherax; species Cherax quadricarinatus. Next base: position 51,018,406 of record NC_091302.1, on the reverse strand, counting down.
TGTCCCGACTACTCAGTAACCTGCCACTGACTAAATATTAGTGTCTCGACTACCCAGTAAACTGCCACTGACTAAATCTTAGTGTCTCGACTACCCCGTAAACTGCCACTGACTAAATCTTAGTGTCTCGACTAATGACTAAATCCAGTAAACTGCCACTGACTAAATCTTAGTGTCACGACTAAATCTTAGTGTCCAGTAAACTGCCACTGACTAAATATTAGTGTAAACTGCCGTCTTTCCCAGTAAACTGCAACTGACTAAAACTTAGTGTCCCGACTACCCAGTAAACTGCCACTGACTAAATCTTATTGTCCCGACTATCCAGTAAACTGCCACTGACTAAATCTTAGTGTCCCGACTACCCAGTAAACTGCCACTGACTAAATCTTATTGTCCCGACTACCCAGTAAACTGCCACTGACTAAATCTTAGAGTCCCGACTACCCAGTAAACTGCCACTGACTAAATCTTAGTGTCCCGACTACCCAGTAAACTGCCACTGACTAAATCTTAGTGTCCCGACTACCCAGTAAACTGCCACTGACTAAATCTTAGTGTCTCGACTACCCAGTAAACTGCCACTGACTAAATCTTAGTGCCCCGAGTACCCAGTAAACTGCCACTGACTAAATCTTATTGTCCCGACAACCCAGTAAACTGCCACTGACTAAATCTTAGTGTCCCGACTACCCAGTAAACTGCCACTGACTAAATCTTAGCGTCCCGACTACCCAGTAAACTGCAACTGACTAAATCTTAGTGTCTCGACTCCCCAGTAAACTGCCAATGACTAAATCTTAGTGTCTCGACTACCCAGTAAACTGCCACTGACTAAATCTTAGTGCCCCGAGTACCCCGTAAACTGCCACTGACTAAATCTTATTGTCCCGACAACCCAGTAAACTGCCACTGACTAAATCTTAGTGTCCCGACTACCCAGTAAACTGCCACTGACTAAATCTTAGCGTCCCGACTACCCAGTAAACTGCCACTGACTAAATCTTAGTGTCTCGACTACCCAGTAAACTGCCACTCACTAAATCTTAGTGTCCCGACTACCCAGTAAACTGCCACTGACTAAATCTTAGTGTCCCGACTACTCAGTAAACTGCCACTGACTAAATATTAGTGTCTCGACTACCCAGTAAACTGCCACTGACTAAATCTTAGTGTCTCGACTACCCAGTAAACTGCCACTGACTAAATCTTAGTGTCCCGACTACCCAGTAAACTGCCAATGACTAAATCTTATTGTCCCGACTACCCAGTAAACTGCCACTGACTAAATCCTAGTATCCCGACTACCCAGTAAACTGCCACTGACTAAATCTTAGTGTCTCGACTACCCAGTAAACTGCCACTGACTAAATCTTAGTGTCACGACTACCCAGTAAACTGCCACTGACTAAATATTAGTGTCCCGTCTTCCCAGTAAACTGCAACTGACTAAATCTTAGTGTCCCGACTACCCAGTAAACTGCCACTGACTAAATCTTATTGTCCCGACTATCCAGTAAACTGCCACTGACTAAATCTTAGTGTCCCGACTACCCAGTAAACTGCCACTGACTAAATCTTATTGTCCCGACTACCCAGTAAACTGCCACTGACTAAATCTTAGTGTCCCGACTACCCAGTAAACTGCCACTGACTAAATCTTAGTGTCCCGACTACCCAGTAAACTGCCACTGACTAAATCTTAGTGTCCCGACTACCCAGTAAACTGCCACTGACTAAATCTTAGTGTCTCGACTACCCAGTAAACTGCCACTGACTAAATCTTAGTGCCCCGAGTACCCAGTAAACTGCCACTGACTAAATCTTATTGTCCCGACAACCCAGTAAACTGCCACTGACTAAATCTTAGTGTCCCGACTACCCAGTAAACTGCCACTGACTAAATCTTAGCGTCCCGACTACCCAGTAAACTGCCACTGACTAAATCTTAGTGTCTCGACTCCCCAGTAAACTGCCAATGACTAAATCTTAGTGTCTCGACTACCCAGTAAACTGCCACTGACTAAATCTTAGTGCCCCGAGTACCCCGTAAACTGCCACTGACTAAATCTTATTGTCCCGACAACCCAGTAAACTGCCACTGACTAAATCTTAGTGTCCCGACTACCCAGTAAACTGCCACTGACTAAATCTTAGTGTCCCGACTACCCAGTAAACTGCCACTGACTAAATCTTAGTGTCTCGACTACCCAGTAAACTGCCAATGACTAAATCTTAGTGTCCCGACTACCCAGTAAACTGCCACTGACTAAATCTTAGTGTCCCGACTACCCAGTAAACTGCCACTGACAAAATCTTAGTGTCCCGACTACCCAGTAAACTGCCACTGACTAAATCTTAGTGTCTCGACTACCCAGTAAACTGCCACTGACTAAATCTTAGTGCCCCGACTACCCAGTAAACTGCCATTGACAAAATCTTATTGTCCCGACTACCCAGTAAACTGCCACTGACTAAATCTTAGTGTCCCGACTACTCAGTAAACTGCCACTGACTAAATGTTAGCGTCCCGACTACCCAGTAAACTGCCACTGACTAAATCTTAGTGTCCCGACTACCCAGTAAACTGCCACTGACTAAATCTTAGTGTCTCGACTACCCAGTAAACTGCCACTGACTAAATCTTAGCTTCTCGACTACCCAGTAAACTGCCACTGACTAAATCTTAGTGTCTCGACTACCCAGTAAACTGCCAATGACTAAATCTTAGTGTCTCGACTACCCAGTAAACTGCCACTGACTAAATCTTAGTGCCCCGAGTACCCAGTAAACTGCCACTGACTAAATCTTATTGTCCCGACAACCCAGTAAACTGCCACTGACTAAATCTTAGTGTCCCGACTACCCAGTAAACTGCCACTGACTAAATCTTAGAGTCCCGACTACCCAGTAAACTGCCACTGACTAAATCTTAGTGTCTCGACTACCCAGTAAACTGCCACTCACTAAATCTTAGTGTCCCGACTACCCAGTAAACTGCCACTGACTAAATCTTAGTATCCCGACTACTCAGTAAACTGCCACTGACTAAATATTAGTGTCTCGACTACCCAGTAAACTGCCACTGACTAAATCTTAGTGTCTCGACTACCCAGTGAACTGCCACTGACTAAATCTTAGTGTCCTGACTACCCAGTAAACTGCCAATGACTAAATCTTATTGTCCCGACTACCCAGTAAACTGCCACTGACTAAATCCTAGTATCCCGACTACCCAGTAAACTGCCACTGACTAAATCTTAGTGTCTCGACTACCCAGTAAACTGCCACTGACTAAATCTTAGTGTCACGACTACCCAGTAAACTGCCACTGACTAAATATTAGTGTCCCATCTTCCCAGTAAACTGCAACTGACTAAATCTTAGTGTCCCGACTACCCAGTAAACTGCCACTGACTAAATCTTATTGTCCCGACTATCCAGTAAACTGCCACTGACTAAATCTTAGTGTCCCGACTACCCAGTAAACTGCCACTGACTAAATCTTATTGTCCCGACTACCCAGTAAACTGCCACTGACTAAATCTTAGTGTCCCGACTACCCAGTAAACTGCCACTGACTAAATCTTAGTGTCCCGACTACCCAGTAAACTGCCACTGACTAAATCTTAGTGTCCCGACTACCCAGTAAACTGCCACTGACTAAATCTTAGTGTCTCGACTACCCAGTAAACTGCCACTGACTAAATCTTAGTGTCCCGAGTACCCAGTAAACTGCCACTGACTAAATCTTATTGTCCCGACAACCCAGTAAACTGCCACTGACTAAATCTTAGTGTCCCGACTACACAGTAAACTGCCACTGACTAAATCTTAGTGTCCCGACTACCCAGTAAACTGCCACTGACTAAATCTTAGTGTCTCGACTCCCCAGTAAACTGCCAATGACTAAATCTTAGTGTCTCGACTACCCAGTAAACTGCCACTGACTAAATCTTAGTGCCCCGAGTACCCCGTAAACTGCCACTGACTAAATCCTATTGTCCCGACAACCCAGTAAACTGCCACTGACTAAATCTTAGTGTCCCGACTACCCAGTAAACTGCCACTGACTAAATCTTAGCGTCCCGACTACCCAGTAAACTGCCACTGACTAAATCTTAGTGTCCCGACTACCCAGTAAACTGCCACTGACTAAATCTTAGTGTCTCGACTACCCAGTAAACTGCCAATGACTAAATCTTAGTGTCCCGACTACCCAGTAAACTGCCACTGACTAAATCTTAGTGTCCCGACTACCCAGTAAACTGCCACTGACTAAATCTTAGTGTCCCGACTACCCAGTAAACTGCCACTGACTAAATCTTAGTGTCTCGACTACCCAGTAAACTGCCACTGACTAAATCTTAGTGCCCCGACTACCCAGTAAACTGCCATTGACTAAATCTTATTGTCCCGACTACCCATTAAACTGCCACTGACTAAATCTTAGTGTCCCGACTACTCAGTAAACTGCCACTGACTAAATGTTAGCGTCCCGACTACCCAGTAAACTGCCACTGACTAAATCTTAGTGTCCCGACTACCCAGTAAACTGCCACTGACTAAATCTTAGTGTCTCGACTACCCAGTAAACTGCCACTGACTAAATCTTAGTGTCCCGACTACCCAGTAAACTGCCACTGACTAAATCTTATTGTCCCGACTACCCAGTATACTGCCACTGACTAAATCTTAGCTTCTCGACTACCCAGTAAACTGCCACTGACTAAATCTTAGTATCCCGACTACCCAGTAAACTGCCACTGACTAAATCTTAGTGTCCCGATTACCCAGTAAACTGCCACTGACTAAATCTTAGTGTCGCGACTACCCAGTAAACTGCCACTGACTAAATGTTAGCGTCCCGACTACCCAGTAAACTGCCACTGACTAAATCTTAGTGTCCCGACTACCCAGTAAACTGCCACTGACTAAATCTTAGTGTCCCGATTACCCAGTAAACTTCCACTGACTAAATCTTAGTTTCCCGACTACCCAGTAAACTGCCACTGACTAAATCTTAGTGTCCCGACTACCCAGTAAACTGTCACTGACTAAATCTTAGTGTCCCGACTACCCAGTAAACTGTCACTGACTAAATCTTAGTGTCCCGACTACTCAGTAAACTGCCACTGACTAAATGTTAGCGTCCCGACTACCCAGTAAACTGCCACTGACTAAATCTTAGTGTCCCGACTACCCAGTAAACTGCCACTGACTAAATCTTAGTGTCCCGACTACCCAGTAAACTGCCACTGACTAAATCTTAGTGTCTCGACTACCCAGTAAACTGCCACTGACTAAATCTTAGTGTCCCGATTACCCAGTAAACTTCCACTGACTAAATCTTAGTTTCCCGACTACCCAGTAAACTGCCACTGACTAAATCTTAGTGTCCCGACTACCCAGTAAACTGTCACTGACTAAATCTTAGTGTCCCGACTACCCAGTAAACTGCCACTGACTAAATCTTAGTGTCTCGACTACCCAGTAAACTGCCACTGACTAAATCTTAGTGTCCCGACTACCCAGTAAACTGCCACTGACTAAATCTTAGTGTCCCGACTACCCAGTAAACTGCTACTGACTAAATCTTAGTGTCCCGATTACCCAGTAAACTGCCACTGACTAAATCTTAGTGTCCCGACTACCCAGTAAATTGCCACTGACTAAATCTTAGTGTCCCGACTACCCAGTAAACTGCCACTGACTAAATCTTAGTGTCTCGACTACCCAGTAAACTGCCACTGACTAAATCTTAGTGTCCCGACTACCCAGTAAACTGCCACTGACTAAATCTTAGTGTCCCGACTACCCAGTAAACTGCCACTGACTAAATCTTAGTGTCCCGATTACCCAGTAAACTGCCACTGACTAAATCTTAGTGTCCCGATTACCCATTAAACTGCCACTGACTAAACCTTATTGTCCTGACTACCCAGTAAACTGCCACTGACTAAATCTTAGTGTCCCGACTACCCAGTAAACTGCCACTAAATCTTATTGTCCCGACTACCCAGTAAACTGCCACTAAATCTTATTGTCCCGGCTACCCAGTAAACTGCCACTGACTAAATCTTAGTGTCCCGACTACCCAGTAAACTGCCACTGACTAAATCTTTGTGTCCCGACTACCCAGTAAACTGCCACTGACTAAATCTTAGTGTCCCGACTACCCAGTAAACTGCCACTGACTAATTCTTAGTGTCCCGACTACCCAGTAAACTGCCACTGACTAAATCTTAGTGTCTCGACTACCCAGTAAACTGCCACTGACTAAATCTTAGTGTCCCGACTACCCAGTAAACTGCCACTGACTAAATCTTAGTGTCCCGACTACCCAGTAAACTGCCACTGACTAATTCTTAGTGTCCCGACTACCCAGTAAACTGCCACTGACTAATTCTTAGTGTCCCGACTACCCAGTAAACTGCCACTGACTAAATCTTAGTGTCTCGACTACCCAGTAAACTGCCACTGACTAAATCTTAGTGTCTCGATTACCCAGTAAACTGCCACTGACTAAATCTTAGTGTCCCGATTACCCATTAAACTGCCACTGACTAAACCTTATTGTCCTGACTACCCAGTAAACTGCTACTAAATCTTATTGTTCCGACTACCCAGTAAACTGCCACTGACTAAATCTTAGTGTCCCGACTACCCAGTAAACTGCCACTAAATCTTATTGTCCCGGCTACCCAGTAAACTGCCACTGACTAAATCTTAGTGTCCCGACTACCCAGTAAACTGCCACTGACTAAATCTTAGTGTCCCGACTACCCAGTAAACTGCCACTGACTAAATCTTAGTGTCCCGACTACCCAGTAAACTGCCACTAAATCTTATTGTCCCGACTACCCAGTAAACTGCCACTGACTAAATCTTAGTGTCCCGACTACCCAGTAAACTGCCACTGACTAAATCTTAGTGTCCCGGCTACCCAGTAAACTGCCACTGACTAAATCTTAGTGTCCCGACTACCCAGTAAACTGCCACTGACTAAATCTTAGTGTTCGGACTACCCAGTAAACTGCCACTGACTAAATCTTAGTGTCCCGACTACCCAGTAAACTGCCACTGACTAAATCTTAGTTGATATTTTACATCATCTAAAACGCGCATTGAGTTTCACAAGAATTTAAACAGTGAAAATAGCAGGACTTTCCCGATATCACTGTTACTATTATCACTTCTCAAATGTGCTTTGTCAAAGCATTTCTATAATCCAAAACAAAATATTTTAATAAGAAAACAATCCACGATTTATTTAATAGTTGACAAAAGTTTTGGATAACGTATAATAATCTGTTTCCATGTACGATAACCCTTAATTTATTTAAATTATTGAAATAATAATTATTCTTGTTAATGATAAACGTTTTAGTAGTTATCAACAATTTTTTAAGTTCCTCAAGCGAGATACAAAAATAATATTTACATACTTAGCAATATAACTAACTTAGTGTATTTTTATAATAAGTTATCGTTATATTAAAGGTTTACAATACCAACAAGTTGATTATTAAGATACAGGTAATGTAGCTGGTTATCTTCCATTTCCTCCGCTATGTTCTCTCTGTATTGTATTGAAAAGGTCAGTGAAATGAGTTCATGATGATGGTACCCGGGTGTTGCACGCGTGTCTTGTTCATAAGTTGCAATGGAAATGTACGTCCTTTCTCTGCAATAACTTAATTATTTCCACATCTGCTGATGGTCAGGTACAAGAAGGAAGTGGTGAAGATATCAGGAAGGATACGAGATCAGATGCTGCCGCCCAGGGAGGTGGCAGTGTTCTGGACGGAGTATGTGATCCGTCATGGCGGAGCTCCTCATCTCAGGACCTCAGCAGCACTCTCCTCCTGGATACAGTTCCTGATGCTTGACCTCTTCTTCTTCCTACTTTTGGCTCTCCTCCTCTCCATCTTCATCTTACGTCGCATCGTTAGAACCATCATTGGCAAAACATCTGGCCTCGATGGGAAAAAACGGAAGAAAGATTAAAAATGTGTTCCCTTCACAGAAGAAAGATAATACCTGAAAATAATTTTCACCGTGAAAAAGGTAAATTGATATTCTTCTAGACGGCCTCTGCAAGGTATAAAAGTGGCGAAAAAATTGTAATAACTTGTCTATGGGGGATTAGAAATGACCAGCCTGCATGTTTACAATGCTTTGTAGATGAATGGTTCAGAGAACCGACATGTTGATAAATTAGACACATGTGCAACTCTTGGGTATCTTTATTAAGGAAACGTTTCGCCACACAGTGGCTTCATCAGTCCATACAAAGGAGAATCTTGAAGAACAGGAGGAGAATGAGGTAATCAGTCCCTCAACCTTGAGTCGATGTGGTCAGTCCATCAATCTTGAATAGATTGATGGACTGACCACATCGACTCAAGGTTGAGGGACTGATTACCTCATTCTCCTCCTGTTCTTCAAGATTCTCCTTTGTATGGACTGATGAAGCCACTGTGTGGCGAAACGTTTCCTTAATAAAGATACCCAAGAGTTGCACATGTGTCTAATTTATCAACATGTTTACAATGCCTTAGAATCCGGCAGAGATGATGGGTGACTTCACCTGTGTGTTTATGGTTTAAATTAGTCAATGCTGACCCAGAGTACGAATGACACGACACTTTGGGGAGAAGTCAGCATTTTTTTTTTTTTAATAAAACTGACGCTGGTTTTTATAAGCCACGAATATCTAAACTTATATTATTACTTATTATGATTTCCTTAATATTTATAACACGTGACTGAGATATTCGTGCGCAATAAAGGAAACTTTAAAAATAATGAAACACAATGCCGTGAGTGGAACAATGTACAAATAAGACGTGTACCTGGAGTATACCTGGAGAGGGTGTCGGGGGTCAACGCCCCCGCCGCTCTGTCTGAGACCAGGCCTCACGTAAGACTGAAAATGATGACCGTATTCCAGTCCGACTTCGACCATTATGACACTAGTCGGGTTATTTATGTAAAGCTATTTTTGTTATTGTCTCGTAATTATTACCATTTGTAACAATACGGATACAATTTGAAGAAAACGAATTGTTAATCCTTACATATTAACAAGAATATTCAAGTGAGCAGCGGGAAGCTGACTTGTTGTGATGCTGTGTTAATATTATGTAATCCAGGAGACGAGGTTCTTATTCTTTCTCTTCTTCGATATAACGATTGTTATATTCTTTTCCAGGAATGTTAAAAACAGAGGTTAAAAATGTGAGGTAGCAGATCCGTCATGCCTCTCGTGGGAGGATCAAGACTCCGGTGTTTGTGTGTGTGTGTGTATGTGTGTTCACCAGTTTGTGGTTGCAGGGGTCGATTCACATCTCCTAGCCCCGCCTCTTCGTGTGTGTGTGTGTGTCCACATAATGTGTGTGTGTGTGTGTGCAGATGCTTAGCTATTTATTCGTACAGATATAGTTACGTGGCGCGTCCGCCATTATGCAAATGTGACCGTAGTAAATTGCATTGTCTGGCGGCACAATGCACAGCGTTATAGTCTGTCAATAAGCATTAAGCCAGCCAGGCCGGCTACTCCGGTCAGGCCAGGTATCCCAGCCAGGCCGGCTACTCCATCCAAATCACACACACACACACACACACACACACACACACACACAGCGATGTAGTGGAGTCAGGATCCATACATAGCTTTAAGCAGAGGTACGATAAAGCTCATGGTTCAGGGAGAGTGACCTAGTAGCGACCAGTGAAGAGGCGGGGCCAGGAGCTTGGACTCGACCCCTGCAACCTCAACTAGGTGAGTAACTAGGTGAGTACACACACACCAAGTGCAAAGTCATGAAGATTGGGGAAGGGCAAAAAAGACCACGGACGGAGTACAGTCTAGGGGGGCCAGAAACTACAAACCTCACTCAAGTAAAAAGATCGTGGCGTGAGTATAACACGAGGCACATCTCCTGAAGCGCACATCAACCAAATAACTGCTGCAGCATATGGGCGCCTAGCAAACCTCGGAACAGCATTCCGACATCTTAATAAGGAATTGTTCAAGACCCTGTACACCGTGTACGTTAGGCCCATATTGGAGTATGCGGCACCAGTTTGGAATCCACATCTAGCCAAGCACGTAAAGAACCTAGAGAAAGTGCAAAGGTTTGCAACAAGACTAGTCCCAGAGCTAAGAGGTATGTTCTACGAGGAGAGGTTAAGGCAAATCAACCTGACGACACTGGAAGACAGGAGAAATAGGGACGACATGATAACGACATATAAAATACTGAGAGGAATTGACAAGATGGACAGAGACAGAAAGTTCCAGAGATGGGACACAGCAATAAGAGGACACAGTTGGAAGTTGAAGACACAGATGAATCACAGGGATGATAGGAAGTATTTCTTCAGTCACAGAGTAGTCAGGAAGTGGAATAGTTCAGGAAGCGATGTGGTGGCGGCATGATCCAGTCATAGCTTTAAGAAAAGGTATGATAAAGCTCACAGTGCAGGGAGAGTGACCCAGTAGCGGCCGGTGAAGAGGTGGGACCAGGAGCTATGAATCGATCCCCTGCATCCACAACAAGGTGAGTACACATTGGAAAACAGGGGGAACATAATAACAACATATAAAATACTGAAAGGAATTGACATACCAGACAGAATGTTTCAGAGACGTGACACAGCATCAATGCGTCACAACTGGAAGTTGAAAGCTCAGATGAGTCACAGGGATGTCAGGAAGTACTTCTTCAGTCACAGAGTTGTCAGGAAGTGGAACAGTGTAGAGAGTGATGTAGTGGAGGTAGGATCCATACATAGTTTTAAGAAGAGGTATGATTAAGTTCATGGAGCAGGGAGAGAGAACCTAGTAGCGACCAGTGAAGAGGTGAGGCCAGGAGCTATGACTCGACCACTGCAACTACAATTAGAGGAGTACACACACACGTACAAACAATAAGCCAAGTGTCTTAGTGACAAGTGTCTTAGTGACAAGTGTCTTAGTGACAAGTGTCTTAGTGACAAGTGTCTTAGTGACAAGTGTCTTAGTGACAAGTGTCTTAGTGACAAGTGTCTTAGTGACAACTGTCTTAGTGACAGGTTCTTTGTGACAAGTGCCTTGTGACAAGTGTCTTAGTGACAGGTTCTTTGTGACAAGTGCCTTGTGACAAGTGTCTTAGTGACAGGTTCTTTGTGACAAGTGCCTTGTGACAAGTGTCTTAGTGACAGGTTCTTTGTGACAAGTGCCTTGTGACAAGTGTCTTAGTGACAAGTGCCTTGGACAAATGGTTGTGGTGCATATTATGGTCTGCGGGCGGCGAACACTAACAGCTTGAGCGGTCAGGCCAGCAACCAAGAGACCTGATCAGGGAGTGAGCCGAGGGGGCGCTGACCCCCGGAAGAGACTCCAGATAACCTTCAATGACTCTTGACGCAAGGAAATTGGGTTATCTTTCCTTTCCTCGGATCACACCTGATTCCCTTCACGGTTTTAGTGCTCCCTTTTGTGTAGGAAAAGCAGAATGAGTGAGAGAAAGAAGGGAGGGCAAAGGAAGAGAAGGAGATAGAGGAGGGAGGTTGGTAGGGAGGGAGGGAGGGAGGGAAGTAGGGAGGGAGAAAGGGAGGGAGACGGGGATGTCTATGGTGCTGGAGGAAACGCTAATTTCAGCAAATTACACTGTGGGAGAATCTTGTCTGTAATAATGTTGTTAAGGGAGACATCCTTAATGAGGAGGGAGAGGGAGGAAGAAGAAGTGAGGGGTGAGGGTTGAGGGGTGAGGGTTGAGGGTTGAGGGGTGAGGGTTGAGGGGTGAGGGGTGATCAGACTAAAAGTTACCACAGACATGAGGTCGTTCACTCTTAATAATATGCAAATATCGCGAACAAGCGATACAAGATACAAAAAAAAACTACGGGAGGAGTTGAATGATAGCTCTAGGCCTTTCGTGTTGCATTCAACACATCATCAGGAACATGCAATGTTGCAGAAAAGAGGAAGAGGTCCAAACAGATACGATTATAGCTAACGCCTTTGCTGGAATGCAAAGGCGTTACCTTTGCTAGAATTGCAAGCTGCTGTTGATGTGTTTTTTGCAACATGAAAGGCCTAGAGCTATCATTCAACTCCCCATATATATATATATATATATAAATATATATATATATATATATATATATATATATATATATATATATATATATATATATATATATATATATATATATATATATATGTATATATATATATATATATATATATATATATATATATATATATATATATATATATATAATATATTTATCTCACACCTGAAAGGACTAATATTTGAGTCCTGTTAGGAGCAGAACTCACAGGCAAGTCTCCTAGAAACTGCTGCTTCTGTTTAACCAGCAGTAAGTAGGTGCCGATGTTTTCGTCTCCTACACCTGCCGCCCATGTTTAATTACCAGTGCTTAGGTACGCTTCCTCGGATTAAACTTGGTTACATCTCGTTCCCCAGGCGCCGGCAGACACCTTGACTGCAGGCAGTAAATCTTGTGTAGAAGCTCGGATGTCAACAGTGTGTATGTGTGCTTGTAGTAATGTGTTGTCTGTTGCCACCCTCCCATACTTGTTTGCCTTGCTCCTTGTCCCTTGCCCCTTGCCCCTTGCCCCTTGCCCCTTGCCCCTTGCCCCTTTCCCCTTGCCCCTTGCCCCTTGCCACTTGCCCCTTACCCCTTGCCCCTTGCCCCTTGCCCTTTGCTCCTTGCCCTTTGCCCCTTCTCCCTTGCCCCTTGCCCCTTGCCCCTTGCCCTCTTCTCCTTTCCATTTCCCCATCTCATGCTAAACATGTTGGAATGCTATTTATCCAGTTGATTACAAATACATATATATATATATATATATATATATATATATATATATATATATATATATATATATATATATATATATATATATATATATATATATATATATATATATATATATATATATATACTGCTCGTGGAAGCTAGTACACCAAACGGGAAGTAGAATGAAATTATCTCAGAGGCACTCAAACCACCGCATGTCCTCGGATCACGGTAAAACACCTAGCTCTGCTTGGTGCGTGATTCTTGTAGGATTACGTGATCCTGTGGGTTACAGCATCATGTGTGATTTTCGCTAACCATGAGGCTGGCCAAAACGACATGGGTTCGACTCATCGGCTAGTCTCATTGTTGTTATTGATATATATATATATATATATATATATATATATATATATATATATATATATATATATATATATATATGACATGAAGATATTAATAGCATCATCAAGAGGAGCCTCACAACAACCGTATGACAGGATGTCCAGCAATAAGGGAGCCACCCCAGCTATGCAGATCTGATGGTAACCAAAAGCGTCCAGATGGTATCACGCTTCATGCCTGGAAAGACGACAAGCAGGTGGTGTGGGAATACACATGAGCTTTCACATTGACCTAATGCACCAGGGAAGATGGAGGGACAGCTGCCAGCTTCAGGGAGTTCTAGAAGTCTGGAAAAATACAATGAACTTGCATATGATTATGTTTGATCCCATAGGCTCGGAGACCCTTGGCCCACGGGAAAAGAGTGTGTCTAAGTTTTTCTAAGAAGCTAGGCAAAAGATTCATCAGGGAAAACTAGAGATCCCAGTTTTCTGTTTCAGCGACTAGGCGGTGCGGTTCAGAGGGGTAATGCCTTCTGTATCCTGGGAAGGCGCCCCAGCTCTAAGGAGCTGGATGCAATTTTTGCTTCGTAATCTGTGATAAACGTGTAGCAATATATATATATATATATATATATATATATATATATATATATATATATATATATATATATATATATATATATATATATATATATATATATATATATATATATATATATATATATATATATATATATATATATATATTCTTTCTTTCAACACACCGGCCGTATCCCACCGAGGCAGGGTGGCCCAAAAGGAAAAACGAAAGTTTCTCCTTCTACACTTAGTAATATATACATGAGAAGGGGTTACTATCCCCTTGCTCCCGGCATTTTAGTCGCCTCTTACAACACGCATGGCTTACGGAGGAAGAATTCTGTTCCACTTCCCCATGGAGGTAAGAGGAAATAAACAAGAACAAGAACTAGAAAGAAAATAGAAGAAAACCCAAAGGGGTGTGTATATATATGCTTGTACATGTATGTGTAGTGTGACCTAAATGCAAGTAGAAGTAGCAAGACATACCTGAAATCTTGCATGTGTATGAAACAGAAAAAAACAAAAAGACACCAGCAATCCTACCATCGTGTAAAAGAATTACAGGCTTCAGTTTTACACTCACTTGGCAGGACGGTAGTACCTCCCTGGGTGGTTGCTGTCTACCAACCTATATATATATATATATATATATATATATATATATTATTTATATTTATTAGTATTATTATTAATATTATTTTATTGTTATTATTATTATTATTAGTTATTATTATCGTCATTGATGCTATATTATTGTCTATTATTATTATTATTATAAACCCGTAGGGATCGTATAGAGAGCACCTTGGAAATTGGAGATAAACGGATTTGACTCCGTGAAGGAAAAGTTACCTCCAATTTCTTGGATCAAAATCCCTTAACAAGCCTCAGACCCCCTCTTCCCCTCAATCCAAAGAGAATTGAGGGGAAGAGATTGAGGGGAATGAAGCTTTTTTTTTAAATGGTCTCTAGATGTCACTGTCCTCCATCAGTTCAATTTTTCTCGGTAGAATTTCTGTGATTAACATTCCTCTATTGCTTAAATGTACATGACTGGATGTACATGACTGGATGTACATGACTGGATGTACATGACTGGATGTACATGACTGGATGTACATGACTGGATGTACATGACTGGATGTACATGACTGGATGTACATGACTGGATGTACATGACTGGATGTACATGACTGGATGTACATGACTGGATGTACATGACTGGATGTACATGACTGGATGTACATGACTGGATGTACATGACTGGATGTACATGACTGGATGTACATGACTGGATGTACATGACTGGATGTACATGACTGGATGTACATGACTGGATGTACATGACTGGATGTATATGACTGGATGTACATGACTGGATGTACATGACTGGATGTACATGACTGAATGTACATGACTGGATGTACATGACTGGATGTACATGACTGGATGTACATGACTGGATGTACATGACTGAATGTACATGACTGGATGTACATGACTGGATGTACATGACTGGATGTACATGACTGGATGTACATGACTGGATGTACATGACTGGATGTACATGACTGGATGTACATGACTGGATGTACATGACTGGATGTACATGACTGGATGTACATGACTGGATGTACATGACTGGATGTACATGACTGGATGTACATGACTGGATGTACATGACTGGATGTACATGACTGGATGTTTATTGTTAGAAATATCTGCTCGATATGAAACCAATGATCATAGTTTTTTTTTTTTCTAAGTGACAGAGTGACAGATGTGTGTGTGTGTGTGTGTGTGTGTGTGTGTGTGTGTACTCACCTAGTTGTACTCACCTAGTTGAGGTTGCGGGGGTCGAGTCCGAGCTCCTGGCCCCGCCTCTTCACTGGTCGCTACTAGGTCACTCTCCCTGAGCCGTGAGCTTTATCGTATCTCTGCTTAAAGCTATGTATGGATCCTGCCTCCACTACATCGCTTCCCAAACTATTCCACTTACTGACTACTCTGTGGCTGAAGAAATACTTCCTAACATCCCTGTGATTCATCTGTGTCTTCAGCTTCCAACTGTGTCCCCGTGTTGCTGAGTCCAGTCTCTGGAACATCCTGTCTTTGTCCACCTTGTCAATTCCTCTCAGTATTTTGTAAGTCGTTATCATGACCCCCCTATCTCTCCTGTCCTCCAGTGTCGTCAGGTTAATTTCCCTTAACCTCTCCTCAGAGGACATACCTCTTAACTCTGGGACTAGTCATGTTGCAAACCTTTGCACTTTCTCTAGTTTCTTTACATGCTTGGCTAGGTGTGGGTTCCAAACTGGTGCCGCATACTCCAATATGGGCCTAACGTACACGGTGTACAGGGTCCTGAACGATTCCTTATTAAGATGCCAGAATGCTGTTCTGAGGTTTGCCAGGCGCCCATAAGCTGCGGCAGTTATTTGGTTGATGTGCGCTTCAGGAGATGTGCCTGGTATTATACTCACCCCAAGATCTTTTTCCTTGAGTGATGTTTGTAGTCTCTGGCCCCCTAGACTGTACTCCGTCTGCGGTCTTCTTTGCCCTTCCCCAATCCTCATGACTTTGCACTTGGTGGGATTGAACTCCAGGAGCCAGTTGCTGGACCAGGTCTGCAGCCTGTCCAGATCCCTTTGTATTTCTGCCTGGTCTTCGATCGAATGAACTCTTCTCATCAACTTCACGTCATCTGCAAACAGGGACACCTCGGAGTTTATTCCTTCCATCATGTCGTTCACAAATACCAGAAACAGCACTGGTCCTAGGACTGACCCCTGTGGGACCCCGCTGGTCACAAGTGCCCAATCTGACACCTCGCCACGTACAATTGCTCGCTGCTGTCTTCCTGACAAGTATTCCCTGATCCATTGCAGTGCCTTCCCTGTTATCCCTGCTTGGTCCTCCAGTTTTTGCGCTAATCTCTTGTGTGGTACTGTGTCAAACGCCTTCTTGCAGTCCAAGAAAATGCAATCCACCCACCCCTCTCTCTCTTGTCTTACTGCTGTCACCATGTCATAGAACTCCAGTAGGTTTGTGACACAGGATTTCCCGTCTCTGAAACCATGTTGGCTGTTGGTGATGAGATCGTTCCTTTCTAGGTGTTCCACCACTCTTCTCCTGATAATCTTCTCCATGACTTTACATGCTATACATGTCAGTGACACTGGTCTGTAGTTTAGTGCTTCATGTCTGTCTCCTTTTTTAAAGATTGGGACCACATTTGCTGTCTTCCATGCCTCAGGCAATCTCCCTGTTTCGATAGATGTATTGAATATTGTTGTTAGGGGTACACATAGCGCCTCTGCTCCCTCTCTCAGGACCCATGGAGAGATGTTATCTGGCCCCATTGCCTTTGAGGTATCTAGCTCACTCAGAAGCCTCTTCACTTCTTCCTCGGTTGTGTGTACTGTGTCCAGCACATGGTGGTGTACCCCACCTCTCCGTCTTTCTGGAGCCCCTTCTGTCTCCTCTGTGAACACTTCTTTGAATCTCTTGTTGAGTTCCTCACATACTTCACGGTCATTTCTTGTTGTCTCTCCTCCTTCCTTCCTTAGCCTGATTACCTGGTCCTTGACGGTTGTTTTCTTCCTGATGTGGCTGTATAACAGCTTCTGGTCAGATTTTGCTTTTGCTGCTATGTCGTTTTCATATTGACGTTGGGCCTCCCTTCTTATCTGTGCATATTAGTTTCTGGCTCTACGACTGCTCTCCTTATTCTCCTGGGTCCTTTGCCTTCTATATTTCTTCCATTCCCTAGCACACTTGGTTTTTGCCTCCTTGCATCTTTGGGTGAACCATGGGCTCATCCTGGCTTTTTCATTATTCCTGTTACCCTTGGGTACAAACCTCTCCTCAGCCTCCTTGCACATTGTTGCTACATATTCCATCATCTCATTAACTGGCTTCCCTGCCAGTTCTCTGTCCCACTGAACCTCATTCAGGAAGTTCCTCATTCCTGTGTAGTCCCCTTTCCTGAAGTTTGGTTTCATTTGTCCTGGCCTTCCTGCTTCCCCCTCCACTTGTAGCTCTACTGTGTATTCGAAGCTCAAAACCACATGATCGCTGGCCCCAAGGGGTCTTTCACATGTGATGTCCTCAATATCTGCACTACTCAAGGTGAATACTAAGTCCAGTCTTGCTGGTTCATCCTCTCCTCTCTCTCTTGTAGTGTCCCTTACGTGTTGGTACATGAAGTTCTCCAGTACCACCTCCATCATCTTAGCCCTCCATGTATCTTGGCCCCCATGTGGCTCCAAGTTCTCCCATTCGATCTCCTTGTGGTTAAAGTCGCCCATGATCAGGAGCTTTGCCCTGCATGCATGAGCTCTTCTCGCCACTGCAGCCAGTGTGTCAACCATCGCTCTATTGCTCTCGTCATACTCTTGCCTTGGCCTCCTGCTGTTCTGTGGTGGGTTATACATCACTGCAATTATCACCTTGGGACCACCAGAGTGAAGCGTTCCCGCTATGTAATCACTTTCTTCTCCGCTGTCTCCTCTCTCCAGCTCATCAAAATTCCATCGGTGTTCGATCAGCAATGCCACTCCTCCACCCCCCCTGTTCCTTCTGTCTTTTCTCAGGATCTGGTATCCCGCTGGAAAGATGGCATCTGTTATCATACCTGTAAGCTTGGTTTCTGTGATCGCTATGATGTCTGGTGATGCCTGTTAGACTCTTTCGTGCCACTCCTCCCACTTGTTTGTTATTCCATCAGCGTTTGTGTACCATACCTTCAGTTTCCTTTCCAACACTGTGGTTTGGGGGGCCTGTGGGGGTGGGAGACCTGGTAGCATACTGTGGGATTCTATGGTTGGGGGTTGGGTGGAAGCTGTGGATATGGATTGTATTGTGTGTTGGGATGGTGTGATAGGTTGTGGGGTTCTGAGGATAGTTGTGTGTGTGCTTGCCCTTGCTGCTCTGTTCTGCTCTGACTGACCTCTGCTGGTTCCATCCTTGTCTCCTTTCCTAGCTCCTTTCGCTTTTTTGTCCTCTCCCTCAGCTGCTGTCTCTCTGTTTGTGTTCTGTCTCTGTCTAGGAACACCTTCTTGTACTCTTCCGAGCTTTTCAACCGTGGTTTCTCTTGGAGGATCCTGTTCCGCACTGTTTCTGTCCTGAGAATCAGCTTGATCGGTCGGTTTCTCAACCTTCAAGTACCCCCCTATTCTCTGAAAATTTACAATTTCATCCATGTCTTCTCCCCCTATTTCCGTGATGATTTTCTCAATCTCCTTTCTTTCTTCCTGCCGTCT
>NC_091302.1:50981897-50994397 GCF_038502225.1 Cherax quadricarinatus | reverse complement strand
AAGATCATGAATTTCCTCCAGCTCCTCCGAGGCTGGACGTGAGCCAAGTACGCAGCAAGCATTTCCCCTCTGGATGGCGACGCTGAGGCGCCGGAACATGAAAGTGGCTGCCCTTGGGTCCCTGGTGGTGTCGATGAGTCTGGAACCCAATTCTTTAAGGAAACGTGTGGCATTTTTTCCCCATGATCCCAAGGTCTCTGATCCCACTGGGACAAATTGATACTGTTGGCTAATGTCCCTGTACTTGCTGATCTTGTACTCCTCCCTGTCGCCCCACACTGTGATGGATATAGGTGTCAGCCAGTGTGGACACACAGGTATAGTCCCATGCTAAGAGCTTGCCATTCTTCCAAGGATAGATGGTGATCCCATCGGGGCGGTTTGCTGGGTTGTGGGTATTGTTTGCTGCAAGTGATCGTGGCTCCCTCTCGGCAGGGCATCCAGCTGTAGCAAGGGTTCTCTTAATGATGTCGTTGACCTCATTGTGTCTTGCATGCCAGCCCTTGGTTTTGGAACAGTTAAGACCATGTAGACCGTATTGGTCTGCTTGCACTTCGCCGCAAATACACATATATTCTGTGTGAATTGGGGGCAGCAAGGCGCAGAGCCACTTAGGGTCGAGTCGCGTTCCCATTGCCGATATGGGAACTGTTTGGAGGAAGTCCCCGGAGTGATGTGCACTCACAGCCTGGAGACGGGCAATCTCCCTATCTGATGTTGCAGCCCTGAGCATGTTGGCAAGCACCTTTTCAGCAATTGGGCCATCCCAGCTTGACTGTTTGTGAGCCAGTGCTGCACTAGAGTTTGGTGCTGGAGCAGCAAGAGTCTCCCATTCGGTGATGGCACTGGCATAGCTAGGGTCTTCTATTCCTGCTGAGTCACTGAGGGTGTCAGGAAGAATTTGTCTTATCAACTCGTTTGATGCAATGGAAGAGGATAGGAAAGCTGGCAGAGCAATCTGGGAGGATCTGCGTACTCCTAGCCCTCCAAACCTGACCGGAAGTGAGGCTTGCAACCACTGTCCATCGTCAAGGGAAAGATTCAATACACTCTCTAGCATGGCCTTCAGGAAAGAGTCATATTCCTTGAGTTTTGGACTGCTGAAGGCTGGGGAGCATCTCAGAAAATAGGTAAGTTTTGGGATTGACAGGCACCTGGTGAGTAGGTAGAAGGCATCGTGTGTGTCAATGTCTTTCATCCTGCTTTCCATCGTCCGGAGGTCTGAGACTTTTTTTCCTAGGATCAGATCGATGGCATTGGACCCAAGAGGAGCACCGAGGAGAGTGCTATTGGCTGGATCAATGACTCGTGCTCCTGGTAAAACGGCACTAATATTCTGGATCATCTGTTGATTGGTAGAAACTATTTCACATTTGGTGGGGTTTAAAGAAAGGCCCAGGCTTTCTCCCATGTCTTTAATTTTTCCGATGTCCTCCAGGAGAGATTCTGTTGTGCCAGCTAGGGTACTGTCGTCCAGGAACCAGATATTGAGCTCGCTGGAGAGTGCCTCCGTGACTTCCTTGATGACCAAACAAAATAGAAAGGGGGCGAGAGGGTCCCCCTGTTGCACGCCCTCAGACGAGTCAATTTCATGGTCCCCAAACAATAGTTTGGAAGTCACACTATAACACGATTCTATGAAGGGATAAAGGGAAGGGAAGTTTCTATAAACTGCTTGGAGAGCAGCATCCCTTCTGACTGAGTTGAAAGCATTGGCAAAGTCCAATTTGACCAAGGCTTTTTCATAGGACATGTTTTTGATATATACTCGTGCTGCGTGGGCAGCTGCTTCACAGCCCTGTTGAACGCCGAAACCGAGCTGAGTTGGTTTCAGCATTGCAGCAGCCTCTTGACTCACCCTTCTTACTGCAGCCTTGGCGACTAGGCGCCGAAGGGTGTTACCCACTGCAATGGGCCTGATTCCGCCATCCTTTTTCCGGAGGGCACACAATGAGGCACCAAAGAAAAAGGGTCTGATGGCCTCTGGGACACCGCCAGCCAGGCACAGGTTGGAAAATTTGGTGAGTTCAGACAGCAGCCTCTCTGAAACCTCACCAAGTGCTGGATTGAGCATTTGTTTTAAGTGTTGAGGCCTTAAACCGGTGAAACCTCCTGCTGAACCCTGTGGAAATGACATAGCAGCTTTATACACATCAGCATCCTGTAAGGTTAGATGTTCTTCGCCTGCTGCAATGTCAGGGAGGTCAATGTTGGTACTGGGAGCCCTGGGTGGATGTTTGTCCTTCAGAGCTTGCGCATTGCTGACGTCCTTGGGAGCGATGGTATCCTCACTGGTTATAAGTCTCAAAGCTCCAATAGTATTACCCTCTTCTATTTTTTTGCTAATTTGGGCTCTGATTTTTGAGGTGTCGGGTGTCCTGTTGTTGGCATTTGCCCGGCGGGTGTTTGTCGCCCTAGGGGGGAGACGGACGAGGTTGTCATCCCTTGGGAATGCATTTATTGCCCTAATAACATGTGTTGCTAGTGACTTGTCCCTCCTTGGTGGGACAGCCAAACAGGCATTGCCAAAAAGTAGCAAGTTGTGCCAGGATCTGTTGTTTGAAGGAGCATCGTTGACTTTCTTCAGAAGGTCAGTGAATTTGCTAGTAGCTTGAGGGCGAGCTGCTTTGGGGATGTGTGTCAGAGTCCTGGTGGATGTTAATTTGATTGCAGATTTGAGGTCCTCTGTAGAGGTGAAGTCACGGTAGCTGTCAGCCCTGTCTGGTGGGGGAGGCTGTTGGTTGTTCTCATTTGGAGCTCTCCTGGAGCCTAGACATCCATTGTGTGCACGGATGTTGCCAGATGTGGGATTGAGTGCACATTCCCTGTGACACACACACACACACACACACACACTAGCCAGCGTGTCAACAGAGCTCTTGACCAGCAAGAAGAGCTGATAGCAAGAGCAATTCATCTTAATCTGTGCAAGAAACTTAGTGGATGGCTCTGTTATGCAAATCTAGCTGTCTTAACACTGATGGATGCACTCTCTGGCCACGCTTTAAAACCATTTTTTCTTCACCTCCAAAATACTCGCCACTACCACCGCTACATCACACTACACCACCATAACATCACCAAATACCACATCACCCTTCATCAAACTTCACCACACCACACTTCACCACATTACACTTCACCACAACACACTTCACAACTATTAAGTTGTTGATTGGTTAATGGGATATAATTTAATTCCCTCAACAACACGAGGGTCACTAAGGCTACATGTCACCTGCTCACCAAACAATAATACTTTAATACCTATAATACGACTTAAGATAATCCGTCAGCTTGTATACGCTGAGAGACATACATCTCTTGGTGTATTACGTTGAATACTAATGCAATAATCTATACAGAAATCGTTTACTTTTAATTCACTAAAAACAAGGAAATTATCCTAAGGAGGCCAGCAGAGCCAAAGTGGCGAGTAAACAAAACGAGGAAGCCAGCAGACAAAACAAAACGGCCAGCAGACGACCAAATAGGTCAATAGACGAGACAAAACGGCCAAAAGACAACCGAAGAGGCCAGCAGACGACCACTGAGTCTAGTTAGCGAAACAAAGAAGCCAGCAGACAAGACAAAACGGCCAGCAGACAATCAATTAGACCAGTA
This sequence comes from Cherax quadricarinatus, assembly GCF_038502225.1. Taxonomy (NCBI): domain Eukaryota; kingdom Metazoa; phylum Arthropoda; class Malacostraca; order Decapoda; family Parastacidae; genus Cherax; species Cherax quadricarinatus. The sequence goes on along the minus strand of NC_091302.1, from coordinate 50,990,773 downwards.
GATAATCAACGACATCAGTGGGCGATCAACACCAGTAGTTAACCAACGGTACCTGTAGATGATATAGGGCACCAATAGACGTTCTCAATGGGCCAGGAAATAACCAAATTGACTACCAGACAACCAAAGGAGCCAAGAAGCGAGGTAAACGGACCATCAGACGTAATCGAGGGCCCGGCACACGACTGAAGGAGTCAGCAATGGTGATAAAGGAGCCAAAGGACGAATAACTGGGCCATTTGACGACCAAAGAGGCCAACAGACTACCAAAGGGGCCATCAGAGGTAACAATGGGCCGGGAGCGACGTATATACCAAGTAGAGAGAGAATTCTACTCAGCTATGCTGAGCTTCACCCCGAAGCAGCATAGCCAAGCCACTATAACCACAACTACCTCCACCATCTACACTACCAGCACCACCACCATTACCTCCCCCGAACACCCAACATCCATTAGTGCTTCCAAGAATCTTCCTCCCACATAGAAATAATCTAGCAAGAAGTCAGGATAATGGGAAAAGAGCAGTCACTAGTAGGACTTGCAGTCACTGTATTTCCCTTCTCCCATACCAACACAGTCGGGTCCTTACATTTGTATCTTCCATGTCGGAGTGCATATCGAGGTCCGTGCCAATGTTCCCGTGTCCTATCCTCTTTACACCTGTATAGGAGGCCGGAGGGTCGAACCTCCAGCGTTTCTGACACTCTAAAGAGAGAGAGAGAGAGAGATGTCTATTTTAAGGAACGAGAAATCTCCAGCTAACGTAGAATCATTGTTTACCTGGAGTTTACCTGGAGAGAGTTCCGAGGGTCAACGCCCCAGCGGCCCGGTCTTTGACCAGGCCTCATGGTGGATCAGGGCCTGATCAACCAGGCTGTTACTGCTGGCTTCACGCAATCCGTTTTCATGACAGGTTACGGAGCAGGTTTTTATTATTACAACGTCTCGCTCAATGAAGAGCTTAATCAATTCCCGACTTAATTAAGCTCCACACGGAGCGAAACGTTCTGTCCCAGTGAAAACGTGTTTTCGAACGTTATTTTTCTTTCTTTACAAAGAGTCAATATTACTCCCACTGCCTTTGTGTGTGTGTGTGTGTGTGTGTGTGTGTGTGTGTGTGTGTGTGTGTGTGTGTGTGTGTGTGTGTGTGTGTGTGTGTGTGTGTGTGTGTGTCTGTGGTACGACTCTGTTCCTTTGTCTGGACAAACAACAACATTTGTCTTACAAATGGAACAAAAACAAACGAAAAGCAAAAGCCGCACAAGAAGTTACAATTTTTCTAAGGAAAAAAAAGGTCATATAACTTTAAACTCCCAAAGGAAGCACCCGGGTTCAATACCGGGCGAGTCAAGACGCACAGTATGTGCCGGTCTCCTTATACCTCCTAACAGCTTATTATTAGTAGTAATAGTATTACTATCAGTGCCGCTGCCATCACTGTGCCTGCCATCACTGTGCCTGCCATCACTATGCCTGCCATCACTGTGCCTGCCATCACTCTGCCTACCATTGCTCTGCCTGCCATCAGTGCCACTGCTATCACTGCATATGCCATCACTCTGCCTGCCATCACTCTGCTTACCATCACTCTGCCTGCCATCACTCTGCTTACCATCACTGTGCCTGCCATCAGTGTCACTGCCATCACTGTGCCTGCCATCATTCTGCCTACCATCACTCAGTCTACCATCTCTCTGCCTACCATTACTCTTCCTGCCATCAGTGCCACTGCCATCACTGTGCCTGCCATCACTGTACATGCCATTACTATGCCAACCATCACTGCCTACCATTACTCTGCCTATCATTACTCTGCCCACCATCACTCTGCCTACCATTACTCTGCCTACCATTGCTTTGTCTACCATTACTCTGCCTACCATTACTCTGCCTGCCATCAGTGTCACTGCCATTACTGTACCTGCCATCACTCTGCCTACCATCATTCTGCCTACCATTACTCTGACTGCCTTCAGAGCCACTGCCATCGCTCTGCCTGCCATCACTGTACCTGCCATCACTCTGCCTACGATCACTCTGCCTACCATTACTCTGCCTGCCATCAGTGCCACTGCCATCACTCTGCCTGCCGTCACTACGAACACAGTCTTCACCCCTCACACAATACAAAGTTATACAACGCTATACAACGTTATACAACGTTATACAACGCTATACAGCGCACACATTGCTCTTCCATCACTACTCTCATACACAAGTACTATGATATTCTCGCTTAACGATATTAATTTGCATGTTGATTGTATAGCCTGTTAGTGCTTGTTTTATGCATTCATATGCTTGTGGGCCAGGTGTATACATGTGTGTGTGCGTGTATGTATATGCAAATAAGCATATGCATACATAAACACAAGCTAAGGGAAAGGTGGAAGCGAACTAGTACCTACACACACACACACACACACACACACACACACACACACACACACACAGGCCGTGTGTCTGTTTGACAAGAGAATTAGATGGTGACTACTGCTACTACTACTATTATTATCATCAAACACACACACAGCTTGAAGACTAGGTATGATAGGTTTCACCCAGCTAGAAGAGAATTAACCCGATTAAGGCCAGGGGAGCCGGGAGAGAGAGGACTCAACACCTGCAACCACAAGCAGGTGAATACAAGAGGTGAATACAAACAGATGGGAGCACACACCCGTCTGTGATTACCTAGTTGTCACTGTTGTAGCTACAGTAGCAGAGTTATGGTCTGGAGGTGCTGGAGTGGGTATGGGTGAGGAGTGGGGTACCCCAAGGATCTTAACTTGCGCCCCCGCTGTTTCTACAGTAATAAACGATCTTCCAGAGGAAATAAATTATGTGTATCGTTGTGGATGATGTGAGAGTGATGAGTAAGATAATCTGAGAGGACAGGATGAGGCTCAGAGATAACTTCCAGTAACTTAACCCAACTCGATTCTAACTTAGCATAACTTAACCTAACCTAACCCAACCCAACCCTAACCTAACTTAACCACGCGTAACCTAACCTAACGTAACCTAACCCGACCCTATCTTAGCATAACCTAACCTAACCTAACCTAACTCAATGCTAACCTAACTTAACCACGCGTAACTTAATGTAACCTAACCCAACCCGATCCTAACTTAACTTAGCATAACCTAACCTAACCTAACCCAACCCAACCCTAACCTAACGTAACCGAATTTAACCTAGTGTAACCTAACCTAACCTAACTTAGCCTAATCTAACTTAACCTAGCGTAACATAACCTAACTTAACCTACCCTTATCGAAACTAACCTAACTTAACCTAACTTAACCTAGCATAACGCAGGTAAGGTAAGGTAACCGTAGTATGGTAGTATGGTAGTATGGTAGCATGGTAGTATGGTAGCATGGTAGCATGGTAGTATGGTAGTATGGTAGTATGGTAGCATGGTAGTATGGTAGCATGGTAGTATGGTAGTATGGTAGCATGGTAGCATGGTAGTATGGTAGCATGGTAGCATGGTAGTATGGTAGCATGGTAGCATGGTAGTATGGTAGCATGGTAGCATGGTAGTATGGTAGCATGGTAGCATGGTAGTATGGTAGCATGGTAGCATGGTAGTATGGTAGCATGGTAGCATGGTAGTATGGTAGCATGGTAGCATGGTAGCATGGTAGCATGGTAGCATGGTAGTATGGTAGTATGGTAGCATGGTAGTATGGTAGCATGGTAGCATGGTAGTATGGTAGTATGGTAGCATGGTAGCATGGTAGCATGGTAGCATGGTAGTATGGTAGCATGGTAGTATGGTAGCATGGTAGCATGGTAGTATGGTAGCATGGTAGCATGGTAGTATGGTAGCATGGTAGCATGGTAGTATGGTAGCATGGTAGCATGGTAGTATGGTAGCATGGTAGCATGGTAGTATGGTAGCATGGTAGCATGGTAGTATGGTAGCATGGTAGCATGGTAGCATGGTAGCATGGTAGCATGGTAGTATGGTAGTATGGTAGTATGGTAGCATGGTAGCATGGTAGTATGGTAGTATGGTAGCATGGTAGCATGGTAGTATGGTAGCATGGTAGTATGGTAGCATGGTAGTATGGTAGCATGGTAGCATGGTAGTATGGTAGCATGGTAGCATGGTAGTATGGTAGCATGGTAGCATGGTAGTATGGTAGCATGGTAGCATGGTAGTATGGTAGCATGGTAGCATGGTAGCATGGTAGCATGGTAGCATGGTAGTATGGTAGTATGGTAGTATGGTAGTATGGTAGTATGGTAGCATGGTAGTATGGTAGTATGGTAGTATGGTAGTATGGTAGTATGGTTACTCTCAGACTCTGTTCCTTGACGTAGTTTCTCAGTTCCCTGTTCCCATTACTTTACAAATATCAACTATCAGTTCTAATTGGGAAAGTTTGCATAACACAGACGACAGCGGAAGGCCTCGGTCAGATGACCAAAAGCTCCAGCTGTGGGTCATCATATGACTAAGACCCGCTTCAGGAAACACTTGTCTTGTTTCCTGACGAATCTTACAAATTATCACGTTAAATGGATCACGCGGGTAACTGCTTGCTTATATGGGATAGGTAATGGATAGGTAGTGTAGGCGACTTTAAGTCTTATTATATCTCTCTACTCGCTCCTGTAGGTAAATAGGTTTCTGACCCATGTACCTCTTTTAGTACTTAATTATGTGATGTAGCACCTATGGTAAACTGTGTGAGTGTACTCACCTACTTGTGGTTGCAGGGGTCAATTCATAGCTTCTGACCCCACCTCTTTTCTGGTCGCTACTAGGTTCACTCTCTCCCTGCTCCATGAGCTTGATTGTACCCATTCTTAAGGTCGCGACGAAAGCATGATATATGATAGTGTGTGGTGCCTGGAGTGACACACACACATGATAGTGTGTGGTGCCGGGGGTGACACACACACACATCGTAGTGTGTGATGCCTGGAGTGACACACACATACATGGTAGTGTGTGGTGCCTGGAGTGACATACACACATGGGAGTGTATGGTACCTGGAGTGGGCTCACACATGGGAGTGTGTCGTGCCTGGAGTGGGCTCACACATGGGAGTGTGTGGTGCCTAGAGTGGGCTCACAGATGGTATTGGATAACACCAGGAATGCTATTAAGGAGAAATTCCCTTCAGCTGATCGTAATCTCACCAGAATTCCTTTATAGTTTCTTGTGGCCCAGCAACTTTGTCAGTGCCGGAGGCTAATGGCCCTTATTGAAGGAATTTAGGAACGTGTGTGTGTGTGTGTGTGTGTGTGTGTGTGTGTGTGTGTGTGTGTGTGTGTGTGTGTGTGTGTGTGTGTGTGTGTGTGTGTGTGTGTGTGTGTGTGTGTGTGTGTGTGTGTGTGTGTGTGTGTGTGTGTGTGTGCGTGTGCGTGTGAAGAAAATTACGGATTATTAACAAGTGTTTCGAACATAAATTCAAGGTAGGAGCCTTAACCCTGGCAGTGATTCAACAAGGTCGTCGATACCTTGCTCAAGACCGCACAATCACTGAAGATTTAGATTTCCTTTTATGACATACGAAGCAGTATATCTCATACAAGCACACAGGCCGCAACAAAGAGAGAGAGGTATGCTTGCTCTCTGACCGCCACTATGTGATATAACTCAATATATCTTTCGATGTATAACGTAAGCCTCCAAATCAAATATAAATGCTCCTCGTCGATGGAATATTTTCACATTTTCGAGGTTTTTCTAGCATTTACGGGGAATTTATGTTTTACACTGAAAGTACGGTAAACTCTCTTCTAGCAAAGCTATTTAATATATATATATATATATATATATATATATATATATATATATATATATATATATATATATATATATATATATATATATATATATATATATATATATATATATATATATATATATGTGTGTGTGTGTGTGTGTGTGTGTGTGTGTGTGTGTGTGTGTGTGTGTGTGTGTGTGTTTATAATGTTTTAGATACCTTAAAGAACTCTTTTTAACTGTGTAAATATAGTTGGTCACTGTTTAGCATATCGGGTTGTCAAGAAATTTCGGTCTACTGTAAACAATACACTTTTTAGGTGCTTTGCTGTTGGTGAAAGGGCTCTTGCTCCAAGTGGCTAGAGTTACACTGCCTCTGATCACTCCTGGTTAACTCCCATTAGCCAGGAGTTGAGTTACTACTACTACTAATAATAATAATAATAATAGAAGCAGTAAGCTTGAAATCGGCAGGAGACGCTGCGACGTAGTAGCCATCTGGTGACTGTTAGATAACGTGACTTTCAAAGTTAATTGATAAATGAGAGGGGGAGGGAGGCCTTCCTCTAATGAGGGTCATTAGTCATGACGATAACCGCTACCACCACCGTTCTCACCACCACAACCAACATTACTACTACCACTTCTACCACCACCATCACAACCTTTTTCACTAAAATCACTACTACTATTACTCTTACTACTAATAATACTATTACTATTACTACTACTACTACTACTACTACTACTACTACTACTACTACTACTACTACTACTACTACTACTACTACTACTACTACCATAATCATCAACATTATCATTCCTGTAACCAGCACCACCACCATCACCAGCACAACTACCACCATTCTCACCACAACCATTCCCACAGCCACGATCACTAAACCACAGTACCCACCATCATCACCCCCACCACCACCATTATTACCATCAAATGATATAAATGTATATTTATTTTCGTTTATTTATATGTAGAAAGCCGTTACATTTCTGAGTGTGTGTATATGTTGTGATCCTTAGCAGAGTTACGACCTTAGCTTATAAAGCAATGATAACTTTGCTTAACAAGTCAAACATAAATTTATTATTACAATATATCAATATTTATTTCTTAAAATTCCGTCTGAATATATATATATATATATATATATATATATATATATATATATATATATATATATATATATATATATATATATATATATATATATATATATATATATATATATATATATATATACCTCTAGAACTGTCCTGGGGACCCTCATTCTCAGAGAAAAGAATAAACTTGCTTCAGGGAAAACTCAAGGTTCTTCCTGAATCTGTTTAAGAATTTTCTCCTATCACCCCCTATATTTAATGTATATTTTATTTAAAGACAAAATACATTGGCCAAACATTCACAAAAATACAACAGAAAGTAAAACAACATAGGTAACTCAGAGCTACATCTCGAATATTTCGTCCAGCTCCCCGGCGATGGGCCGCGTGCCCAGAATGCTGCAGGCATTTCCTCTCTGGATCGCAACACTGAGTCTCTGAAAGAGGAAGCTGGTCGCCCTGTGGTCCTTGGTTTCTATGATGAGCTTTTCACCCAACTCTTTGAGGAACTTTAGAGCACACTTGCCCCATGTTTCAAAGGTCTCCGACCCTATTGGGATGAAGTTATAACAAGGGGGAAGGTCTTCATATTTGCGGATCTTATGGGTTCCCCTGTGGCTGGCAGCTTCACCCCCTTCAGCTGTGGAGCATGGCAAATAGGTGTCGCTTTTGACTTCCGTCAGACCTCTGCACTTGGGGTTCCCGTTGAGCTGGGCAACGGGCTGTGGCGAAGCTTCTCTTTATGATGTCATTGACCTCCTCATGTTTAGCAAACTTCGCTTCTGTTGTGTGACACACGAGACCCTTGAAGTCCGAATTGATCAGCTGTCGCCCTGCCGCAAGTACACCTATGTTCGGTGAGGATGGGGGCGGCTAGGCGAAGAGCAACACCAATTCGAATGGCCTGTGGGTCGAGTCGAGTGCCCAGAGAGGAATTGGGAACAGCTAGAAGGAAATCTTCTGAGTGTGGTGCCTTCACCGCCAGGAGACGAGCTTTGTCCTTTCCTGAAGCGTTGGTGAGCATTGTGTTGACGATTTTTTCCATGATCGGTTTGTCCCAGTGGGACTGTTTGTGCTCTTTGGGAGGAGCTGGTCTACTGGAGGAGTCTGCAAGGGTGTCCCACCGCATTGCTGCTTCTGTAAACCTGGTGTCTTGAGCTCCTACCACGTCTCTCAAGCGTTCGGGGACAATCTTCTTGACTAATGCACTGGAAGCCAAACACGAAGACAGAAAAGCAGGTAAAGCTACATGCGTTACTTTGCGCACCCCTATATCTCCCAGTCGCACTGGGAGGGTTGACTGATCCCATTGCTGATCCTCTAGTGACAGGTTCAGTGCCTTCTTGAAGGTTGATCTCAGGTGTGCGTCATATTCGTCGAGTGTTGGGTTGTCAAAAGAGGGTGCACACCTAAGGAAGTGAGTCTTGGCATAGTAAGACACCTTGTGAGGAGATACAGAGCATCATGGGCATCAACATCGCTTATTCTCTCCTCCATTCTCATCAGGTCATTCAATTTTTCCTTGAGGACAGTGTCGATGGCCTGGTGACCCAGCGGTGCTCCCAAGAGGGTACTGTTGGACGTAGTGGTAGTAGATTTATTTATTTAATTCACGTTAAGCGCTAGACCCATGTGGGCCATTCAGCGCAAGACGTAATAGAGGCTCGATCCTCCGTCTGTTGAACGCCAGACAGAAGCGTTTCCTATTTGTACTCACCTATATCTTAGTAGAGACTTCCGGGAGGATTCTTCGCACGGCATTGACTATTTCCTGGTTCGCTGTGATGATTTCACACTTGGAGGGATTGAGGATGAGTCCCAAGTCTTGTCCCTGTGTTTTCACCAGCTATAGGTCCTCTAACAGGGACACTTCAGTACCTGCCAGAGTGCCATCATCCAGGTACCAGATGTTGAGCTCGCTGCGCAGGATGGAAGTTAGTTCTCTTACTGCCAAGCAGAAGAGAAGTGGAGCGAGTGGGTCACCCTGATGAACACCCTCTGATGA
>NC_091302.1:50969397-50976897 GCF_038502225.1 Cherax quadricarinatus | reverse complement strand
TCCTCATTAACTTCACATCGTCTGCGAACAGGGACACTTCTGAGTCTAACCCTTCCATCATGTCATTCACATATACCAAAAATAGCACTGGTCCTAGGACCGACCCCTGTGGGACCCCGCTCGTCACAGGTGCCCATTGTGATACATCATTACGTACCATGACTCGTTGTTGCCTCCCTGTCAGGTATTCTCTGATCCATTGCAGGTCCCTTCCTGTTATATGAGCCTGATCCTCTAGTTTCTGCACTAATCTCTTGTGAGGAACTGTGTCAAAGGCCTTCTTGCAGTTCAAGAAGATGCAATCAACCCACCCTTCTCTCTCGTGTCTTACTTCTGTTACTTATTCATAAAACTCCAGAAGGTTTGTGACACAGGATTTTCCTTCCATGAATCCATGCTGGTTAGCGTTTATACTCTTGTTCCGTTCCAGGTGCTCCACCACTCTCCTCCTGATAATCTTCTCCATAACTTTGCATACTATACACGTCAGTGACACAGGTCTATAGTTTAGTGCCTCTTTTCTCTCTCCTTTTTTAAAAATGGGAACTACATATGCCGTCTTCCATAACTCAGATAGTTGCCCAGTTTCCAGGGACGTGTTGAAGATTGTGGTAAGTGGCACACACAACATATCCACTCCCTCTCTAAGGACCCACGGGGAGATATTGTCCGGTCCCATTGCCTTTGAGGTATCGATGTCCCTTAGCAGTTTCTTCACCTCCTCCTCATCTGTATGTATGTCATCCAACGCTTGTTCGTATATTCTCTGTTGGTGTTCCACTTTGTGCTGTCTTCCCAGAGCCCTTCCTGTCTCTATTGTAAATACTTCGTTAAATCTCGTGTTGAGCTCCTCGCATACCTCATGATCGTTACTTGTGAGTTCCCCACCTTCTTTCCTCAGCCTGATCACCTGTTCTTTGACTGTTGTCTTCCTCCTGATGTAGCTATACTGCAGTTTTGGGTCAGATTTGGCTTTCGATGCTATGTTATTTTCGTACTGTCGCTGGGCCTCCCTCCTTACCTGTGTGTGTGTGTGCACGCACGCGTGTGTGTGTGCACGCACGCATTATATTATAATAAGCACCAAAAGAAAACAGTATCCAGAGTGTTATCTTTCCTTCATCAAGGATACGGGAGAACGGAAAAGGTCAGACTTCTATCTAGTATGGCAGTCCCACTCACTGTCTTCAATATCTCCAGCTTCCTGTCCCCACACACACACACACACACACACACACACACACACACACCCACACACACACACACACACACACACACACACACACCCACACACACACACACACACACACACACACACACACACACACACACACACACACACACACACACACACACACACACACACACACACACACACACACACACACTCGAGCAAGTTCATATTGCTTTATCTCCTAGGATGTCCCATCCCCATACACTCACACTCTTAGTTATTCATTCGTGCATCCACTACCCTGGAATCCAGCACAAAAAGTCTTCATGTCTATAAACACAGATCAGGAGGTCCTGTAATAGTAAAAATTTTACCCCCCAGAACACTAGTTAACCATCTCTAACACTGACTCAGTTGAGAGAAACGAGAGTCGTCAGTACACTGCTTCAGCCACCAGAGTTAACACTGATAGATGGCAGAGTTATTAAAATATCATTGCATAACACTCGTATGTCACCCGCCAAAGCTACATTTAATTATTTTTAGCATATTTTATTGCGTTGTTGTTATTGATAAATGGACGGAGGTGAGTATATTCCTTGCTGGTGTCCCCATCTGGTCTGTCCCCCGAGAGGCCTTCCTGTCTCCACTGTAAATACTTCCTTAAATCTCATGTTGAGCTCCTCACATACCTCTTGATCGTTTCTTGTGAGTTCTCCACCTTCTTTCCTCAGCCTTATCACCTGGTCTTTGACTGTTGTCTTCCTCCTAATGTGGCTATACAGCAGTTTCGGGTCAGACTTGACTTTCGATGCTATGTCGTTTTCGTACTGTCGCTGGGCCTCCCTCCTTATCTGTGCGTACTCGTTTCTGGCTCTTCTACTAATCTCCCTATTTTCCTGGGTCCTTTGCCTCCTGTACCTTTTCCATTCTCTGGTGCACTTAGTTTTTGCCTCCCTACACCTTCGGGTAAACCAAGGACTCGCTTTGGTCTTCCTATTATTTCTGTTTCCCTTGGGAACAAACCTTTCCTCTGCCTCCTTGCACTTTGTTGCTACATATTCCATCATCTCGTTTACTGATTTTCCTACCAGGTCTGTGTCCCACTGAACCTCCTGCAGGAAGTTCCTCATACCTGTGTGTGTGTGTGTGTGTGTGTGTGTGTGTGTGTGTGTGTGTGTGTAGATGTGTCAGCTCTGACTTTTAATATACATACATAATATGCATACTACATGTATAACATTATACATACTACATATAAACTTGATAACACAGTGGCAAAATTATATTGCATAGTAATCATGGGTAATCTGAATTTGATGATATTTCGCTTTAAAGGCAATCAGAATGTATTAGGTAATGTGTAAGTAAGACGCAGTTAATTGCCCCTTGGCTAGTTTGTATTCTGTGACAACATCATAATTAAGACATGCGGAACAACTTATTAAAATTCCAGTTAATCTTTTTAAATCTTGTTTTCGCTAGTTAATGCTGTGAAAAGTTGAAATGTGACCGAGAATTTGTAGCGTGAAATTGACTTTAAGAGGTGAGGCCGGGAGCCGTGACTCGACCTTGTCAACACTAATAGGTGAATACATTTATCCAGGCGAGAGAGAGCAACAAAAAAAAGCAAAGATTTAGAATGAGGTGCAAGAATAAGCAAGAATTTAAAGGGTATAACAACAGAAAACTAAGAGTTGAGGCCAGGGGCCGTGACTCGACCTTTGTACACACGAGTAAGTAATTACATACGTTTTATACTGGTTTAAGTTGGCTTATTTCGACTTCTGAACGAGTTTATTTAGTGTTGCAATTTACAAAATGAGTTGTATTCTTGATTCTCCATTTTATGAACCCGTTGAGCTCCTGTTGTATCAACTTACGAACGACATGCGCTCCTGATGTTTCGACTTACGAACGAGTAGTATGTATAGAATATAAAAGTAGAGAGAATGGTCGTGTTTCAGACATGTTGGTACTGCGTACAGGCGGTTGTAAAAACATGGACTTCTAGACGAAGCTGATACGTATTCAATGTACATGTGACTGTAACCTGGTACTTTTGTTGGTACAGACGTGTGTGTAGCTTGGTACTTTTGTTATTTATAGATGTGTGTTTAGTTATCATTAATTTGAAAAATACATAAGCTGAAGATGGAGTCGTGTTACAGACATACAAACCTTCACAGATAAAATTAACTAATGACACCACAATTGTCACGATGCGTTCACCAAGAATCAGCCTTCCTATTCTCTCTCTCTCTCTCTCTCTCTCTCTCTCTCTCTCTCTCTCTCTCTCTCTATGGCCCTTAAAAATTCAGCTCTTTCCCGCAAATATAACAGTAACAATTCACCTTCCAGGAATTTATTTCGAAGTGTAGGCACGACCTTAACATCATATATTTAACTTTCATTAATATTTAGGGAGAGAGTTTGTCAGGGCCTGGCATTGTGTTTAGCGAGGTAAGTACCTCGCTGCTCACCAGTGTTTGCACACCCAAGTGAGTTTTTGGCTATCACAAACAGAAGCTTTACTGAAGTATTGATTTAATTCTTCTTTATTAAATACAGATAGAAGGTTATTAAAGATTTTTGTCATATGAGTCGGTGGGAGACGGCCGACTTGTTGAAAAAAAAAATATATATATATATATAAATTTCAGCCTCCTCCTGTTTGAATACCCGCCTCAACAATCAGACTATATAACAATGAAACCACGAAACAAATGATAATGAATCATTTACCGAACTGAGGCAGACCAGGGACTGACCCCACGACGCATTGTCCCGCCTCAAGAGACAACACAACGTACGTGTCACCTTATCCACTCCGCCAGCGATCCTACAAACAACAAATCAAGTTCGCTAGGCTCATGTTGATTTTAGGATCGATGGCGGAGCGAATAAGGTGGCACGTACGTTGTGTTGTCTCTTGAGGCGGGACAATGCGTCGTGGGGTCGAATCCTGGCCTGCCGCAGTTTGGTAAATGATATATATATATATATATATATATATATATATATATATATATATATATATATATATATATATATATATATATATATATATATGTCGTGCCGAATAGGCAGAACTTGCAATCTTGGCTTAAATAGCAACGCTCATCTTGCCATAAAGGACAAGCGAAAATTTGTGTATGTAATAATTTCGCCAAAATTATTCTGAACCTAACGAAAAAAATATATTTCACTGTGTTTGTTTAGTATTAAATTATTGTAAACAAATCTAAAAAATATTTAGTTGGGTTAGGCTAAAATAAATTACTCTTGTTATAATAAGGTTAGGTAAGTTTTCTAAGATTCTTTTGGTGGAAAATTAAAAATTTTTACAGTAACATTAATGAAAAAAATATATCTTTAAACGTATAAGAGAAAATTTCAGAAAGGACTTAATTTTAAATGAGTTCTTGCTAATTGACCAGTTTTACATATTCGGCACGACATATATATATATATATATATATATATATATATATATATATATATATATATATATATATATATATATATATATATATATATATATATATATATATATATATATATATATATATATATATATATATATAAGCTGCAGGAGACTCGAACCTACAAGCTTTGGGCCAAGATACACTTTACTATACAATCCATGCCAAACCGGACAATACTCTGGGGATGGATCCAAACCAGCCAGCATCAGGTTGGTGATAAGTTTATCATCTCTCCCTCATGCACCGAAGTCAAAACATTCTAATATATTTCGTTGGCCGGCGCATGAGAGAGACGAGATGACAAACTTATCACTAGTCTGACGTCGGCTGCTTTGGATCCAGTGCCTAGCTTGCCTGGGCGCCAGAGTATTGTCCGGTCTGGCATGGTGTCTATAGTACTGCGTACTTTCTCCCAGAGCTCCGCCTCAGATAAATATTTGTAAATAATAATAATAATTAGAATAAGTTGCAGTAGTTGTTGTTATATTTACCAAGGTACAAGAAAGAGGTTAAGGGATTTTTTACCCATAGTCATAACTACCCTATAAGCTGGAAATGGAAGCTACTCAACGTTTCGGTCCTTTCTGGCTCTAGATGCACCTTGATAATGGTTCAGAGCCTATTGTAACGTCGTACAGTTTCCAGTATGGACTGTTAATTGTTCCAGCGACGGTGCTGTGACCTTTATATTCACTCGTGTCATATATTCCTTTCTAGGTACAGGTGCGTCCTGGCGTTCACCTAACCGCTTTGCAATTAGGAAACAGAGAACTGGGCCCCCAAAAACTGGATGAATGACACACGTGTGCAACACCTAGGTGTGCAATACCTAGGTGTTGCATGTGCGTCTTGTTCACCAACTTCTCGGTATTGCAAATACCATTACAGTTTTGGTACCTCCAACAAGTTTGCCGTTGATTGATATACGCACAATATACACGCATGATATACGATATACCTTACCGACATGATCCCCAGTGTCAACACATATCGCACCTGATCATTCCAAAACCTGAATTCCTCAACCAAGTTGCTCTGACTTCTGATTACCATGTGAGCCAAATGCAGTTTTATCTCTGAATATTGTTGTGTAAAACTGGCAACCAATTTTCACTCTCCAAATAACCGCACACGAGTACATTTTGCAACCAAACAGCTTACAGTTGTTGCAACTATTTGCATGAATTCTATTTTCACTCGCTGTTTACATAATGCTTTTAAAACAACGGGCTTTTTATAGATGTGGTCACTTGGATGGTAATCTTTGTCAACAAATGAATGTAGATTTTGAACTATGAGTAATTCTTCAGGCAGTAAATCAAAATATATTACTGTTATTGCAAGCTCTGTAGTGGTGTTTCTCCTTGCAGGAGAATGGTTAAGGGTCATTAAGGGTGCACGAACCTTTGCACCTCTAGATGAAAATACTTTAATCCCTTAAATAGGGATTGAATTATCAGCATATATAAGACATGAAAATACACCTTTAGGCCTATTTACTTACACACACACACATATATATATATATATATATATATATATATATATATATATATATATATATATATATATATATATATATATATATATATATATATATATATATATATATATATATATGTATGTATTTTCGTTATTTTTTTGTTACTGTTGTTGCTGTGCAGGTACTGGTGCAGCAGCAGCAGCAGCAGCAGCAGCAGCAGCAGCAGCAGAAGCAGCAGCAGCAGCAGAAGCAGCAGCAGCAGCAGCAGCAGCAGCAGCAGCAGCAGCAGCAGCAGCAGCAGCAGCAGCAGCAGCAGCAGCAGCAGCAGCAGCAGCAGCAGCAGTAGTAGTAGAATCAGTAATAATATCAGTCGTAGTACAAGTAGTATTTCTCACTGCATGTACACCAAGAGATGTGTCTCTCTCTGTTTCTCTGTACATACACCTAGAGATAGCTCTCTCCCTTACCATACATACCGAGAGACAGTTCTCTCTCACTGTATATATACCGAGTGGTGTGATTCTTTCATCATATATACACCGAGAGATGTGTCTCAGTTCGTATAAACGGAGATCTGTCTGTCTGTCTGTCTGTCTGTCTGTCTGTCTATGTCTCTCTCTCTCTCTCTCTCTCTCTCTCTCTCTCTCTCTCTCTCTCTCTCTCTCTCTCTCTCTCTCTGTTTCTCATTGTATATACACTGTGGTGTATCTCTCAGTAAATACACCCTGAGAGTTAGCTTTAATCTCTATATCATAGTTAAGAGACAACACCTGACTGGTGATGAACGAGGGACATGCAACCTTGACGATCACTGCGCAGTCGATAGGCTTCAAACCTGCCACACCAACACAGTGGCTACAACTTCACCTCGTCAGATGCGAGGCCTTGATGCACGTGACGGGCTCTTGATCCCAGGAACTGGAGCACTCCCCTTCGTTCCCCCTCCTCCTCCCCCCCCCCGGAAACACGGATAGCATGTGATTGAGTACCCATTTCCTACGCGTTTAGCGCTCCCCACATCGACTCTAATAACAACGGAGACTAAAAAAAAAAAGACGAAAATAAATCAAATTCAATCATTCTTGGAAATTTCTTCGCCAATTTTTTTTTTTTTTCAAAAAAAAAAAAGGGGGTATGTGCCTATATATTTTTTTTACCTCCCCGAGTCATGGGGAGACGGGGGGAGACGGGGGGAGACGGGGGGAGGGGAAGACGGGGAATGGGGGGAGAGACGACGACCAAGGCAGCAGTGTGGAAGAAATTATCTAATTCTCCGGCAGTTAGCTCGTGAGAAAGTGAGAAAAGTGAGAAAGTTAGAAAAGTGAGAAAGTTAGAAAGTGAGAAAGTGAGAAAAG
>NC_091302.1:50961897-50964397 GCF_038502225.1 Cherax quadricarinatus | reverse complement strand
AAAACTGACTCATCTAGTCCAGGACCCAGCGAAATGGCTCCTAAAACTGACTCATCTGGTCCAGGACCCAGCGAAATGGTTCCTAAAACTGACTCATCTGGTCCAGGACCCAGCCAAATGGTTCCTAAAACTGACTCATCTGGTCCAGGACCCAGCCAAATGGTTCCTAAAACTGACTCATCTGGTCCAGGACCCAGCCAAATGGTTCCTAAAACTGACTCATCTGGTCCAGGACCCAGCGAAATGGTTCCTAAAATTGACTCATCTGGTCCAGGACCCAGCCAAATGGTTCCTAAAACTGACTCATCTGGTCCAGGACCCAGCCAAATGGTTCCTAAAACTGACTCATCTGGTCCAGGACCCAGCCAAATGGTTCCTAAAACTGACTCATCTGGTCCAGGACCGAACCTAATGGTTCTAAAACTGACTCATCTGGCCCAGGACCCAGCCAAATGGTTCCTAAAACTGACTCATCTGGTCCAGGACCCAGCCAAATGGTTCCTAAAACTGACTCATCTGGTCCAGGACCGAGCCTAATGGTTCTAAAACTGACTCATTTGGCCCAAGACGCGGCGAATGATTTCTAAATCTGCTCTAACTGGTCAAAAACCAAAAAAATCACAAAAATCACGACTCCGTGTTGACCTAAGGGGCGATAGGGGCGGCAGAAAGCACGACACAAGCGTACCTCTCCCTTCTAATTTTGTAGCCACACGACGAGGGTCCCTCACTCTCTCTCATACCGGGTAATGGAGGACATGCCGCAGATGCTATCATAGCTTCCGTAATTCTAGAGGGTCCTGTTATTTCCTCGTCCCGCGTCACCAGCCTCTGTTTAAGGTCTGTCTTAGTAAATGTCTCCAGGGAAACGGAGCCGAGTCACGAGATTCAGTCAGTGTAGATGCAATACCCCCAACAACTTGACTTAAAAAAAAAAATAACGCAGATTCAATCCCTTTCATCTTGTGCAGAATGGCCCATATAGGTTCAGCGCCTCAAATAATAATAATAATAATAATAATAATAATAATAATAATAATAATAATAATAATAATAATAATGACAGAATACCAGATATAAACATTCTATTGGGGAAACGGTGATGAAATATTAATATTTCCGGCATTATCTCCCCTAAACACTGATAATTTAGATATATCATATATGATCAGCCTTTTTCAAAGCACGGGATATATACACCGAGAAGTGCATCATGTCTCTCAGTGTATATACGCTGAGAGTTTGTTTTGATCCTTATATCAGATATTTAAATTATTCCAGCCTGGTGGTCAACAGGTGATGTACAGCCTGTCTATCTGTAATGTACCTACCTGTAATGTATACCTACTTGTAGTTCTACACTCTCCCGCACTCCTCCAGCACTCTCCCGCACTCCTCCAGCACTCTCCCTCACTCCTCCAACACTCTCCCTCAACTTTCATCTATGACTCTCCATCAAACTTATTTAAACTGTGAATATTAATGACTGAAAGGGAGTAAAAAAATGTGCAGAAGTTGAGGCCAGAAGTGCCAGGGAAGAGCCTGAAAAGTGCCTTGTGAGTGCCTGAAATTGCTTTGAAAAATCTTAGGAAGTGCCTGGAGAAAAGTCTGGGAACTGCATAAAAGTACTAGGAGAAGCTGAGGAAGTGCCTGAAAGTGCTGGGAAAAGCTTGAGAAGTGTCTGAAAATGCCTGGGAAGTGCCTGAAAGTGCTTGTGAAAAGCTGGGAAGTACTTGAAAGCTCTGGGAGAAGCTTGGAAAATGCCTGAAAGTATTGGAAAAAGCTTGGGAAGTGCATGAAAATGCTGAGAAAAGCTTGGGAAGTGTCTGAAAGTGCTGGGAAAAGCTTGAGAAGCACCTGAAGGGCTGGGAAAAGCATGGGTAGTGCCTGGAACTGCTTGGGAGAAAGCAAGCCTAGGATATTGATTGAACAATACTCTTTTGTTTAGGCTCGTAATCACTTTTAAGATTTACAGATTCGTAAGTATAATAACGACAGGTTGATACCTAATACCCATGTGCAACGGTTAGGTATCTTCATTCCGAAACCTTTCGCCTACTCAGTAGGCTTCTTCAGTTGAATACAGAGGAGGCAGCAGAAGCAGTAGAGATGTAAGGACAATGTAATCAGTCCATGGTATAGAAAAATAAGTTAGCAAACACTAGGACGTATTTGTTAGCAATTTTTTCTGTCTTGGGACCTTGATCAAACGTTTTCTGATAAATATATCCTAGTGTTTGCTTTCGTGTTTTCCTAAACCAACTTGTCGGTATTTATTACCAAGGTTTATGTCAATCAGTCCATCATCCTCGAAGACGCAGTTTTGAGGTAGTCAGTCCCTTAGTCTGGAGAACAGTTCTGCTCCTTAATGTAGGACTCTCCTGCAGACTAAGGGACTGACCACCTCACAACTCCGTGTTCGAGAGAGATGGACTGATTACATTGTCCTTACCTCTCTAATCATCAAATTTCTAATTTACGCTCACTGATTTCCCATTTA
>NC_091302.1:50946897-50956897 GCF_038502225.1 Cherax quadricarinatus | reverse complement strand
TGGACAAAGACTACAGACCTCACTCAGGGAGAAAGACCTTGGGGTGACCATAACACTGAGCACGTCACCGGAGGCACACATCAACCAAATAACTGCTGCAGCATACGGGCGCCTGGCAAACCTGAGAATAGCATTCCGATACCTTAATAAGGAATCGTTCAAGACACTGTACACTGTGTATGTTAGGCCCATACTGGAGTATGCAGCACCAGTCTGGAACCCACACCTGGTCAAGCACGTCAAGAAGTTAGAGAAAGTACAAAGGTTTGCAACAAGGCTAGTTCCAGAGCTCAGGGGAATGTCGTACGAGGAAAGTTTGAGGGAAATCGGACTGACGACACTGGAGGACAGAAGGGTCAGGGGAGACATGATAACGACATACAAGATACTGCGGGGAATAGACAAGGTGGACAGAGATAGGATGTTCCAGAGAGGGGTCACAGAAACAAGGGGTCACAATTGGAAGCTGAAGACTCAGACGAGTCACAGGGACGTTAGGAAGTACTTCTTCAGTCATAGAGTAGTCAGGAAGTGGAATAGCCTAGCAAGTGAAGTAGTGGAGGCAGGAACCATACATAGTTTTAAGAAGAGGTATGACAAAGCTCAGGAATGTAGATGAATGGTTCACAGAACCGACACGTTGATAAATTAGACACAGTGTGTCTAATTTATCATTGATGTGTCTAATTTATCAACGTGTCGGTTCTGTGAACCATTCATCTACAATCCTGTCAGACACTGCAACTTCTTGGGATCTTAATACTTGGGAATTCTTCGCTTGCCTAACCCTTGGGCACGACCTACTTCCACATTGGGCAAATGTGACACCACCTACAACTGCTGCACCTCTCCTACCTAAAGTTTATAAGCTCCTTCTCCGCTCATATGCCGTATTCTATTCAAGATTGATGGACTGACCACATCGACTCAAGGTTGAGGGACTGATTACCTCATTCTCCTCCTGTTCGTCAAGATTCTCCTTTGTGTGGACTGATGAAGCCACTGGGTGGCGAAACGTTTCCTCAATAAAGATACCCAAGAGTTGCACATGTGTCTAATTTATCAAAGCTCAGGAAGCAGAGAGGGAGAGGACCTAGTAGCGATCAGTGAAGAGGCGGGGCCAGGAGCTGAGTCTAGACCCCTACAACCACAATTTGATGAGTACACACACACACACACAAACACACACACACACGCACACACACACACACACACACACACACACACACACACACACACACACACACACACACACACACACACACACACACACACACACACACACACACACACACACTCGTATGTTCTTGTCAGGAAGATCGCTTGTGTATATATATGTGTGTGTGTACTCACCTAATTGTACTCACCTAATTGTGGCTGCAGGGGTCGAGACTCAGCTCCTGGCCCTGTGTGTGTGTGTGTGTGTGTGTGTGTGTGTGTGTGCAGGCAATCGTGTACACTTACGAGAATATAGCCGTGATCGTGGTGTCCCGTCTTCAATAATTAAGATGACTTTTTTTTATTGTTGCTTTGGTTTTAATTTTGAAGTAAAATATACAGGTGGAGAGAGAGAGAGAGAGAGATGGACTGAGACGTTTATTACGACGACGTTTCGCTCTCTGAAGAGCTTTGATATTTCCACTAGTTAAAGTACATATAAATTCCTCTTGCAAGAATTATGCTATCATTTGTGCTATCATCTGTGCTATCATCTGTGCTATCATTTGTGCTATCATTCCACTGTCATATCGGCTCCACTTCTCGTCTTCAAAGGCAAAGCTATAAGGCCTTTTATAGCTTTGCCTTTGTAAAGACAGAAAGGTCACCTTTTTCTATGTTTCCTATTTTTATTTCTAACAAATAGGGTCACACACTCGATACACTGTACTCAAAAAATTGGAATTTTCGCTTTTAGACACTGTTTCGCTTGCCCAACAGACTTTGAATAACAAGGACACTTCGCTGGCGAAATGTAGAAGAATGAGAGACTTTTGCAGTGTTTTGTAATCTTTACTGGGAAAACGTTTCGTCACACAGTGTCTTCATTAGAATTGTGGAAACTGAGGAGTTTCTTGGACTGATGAAGTCTCTGTGTTGCGAAACGTTTCCTCAAATGAAGATTTCAAAACGTTATTCAAGTGTCTCATTTTTCAACTGGTCGGGCGAAACGTTACAGCTTTACTACCCAATAATGTTTCCGTGGATGACTCACGAAACCGTAATAATATGATTTTAAACAACTCACGGTACGGGTGGAGTTAGAACCCATGGCGAGTGAGTGGTGAAACTCTTACGAATGTATCACTGCGATTTCGTGAGTCTTGATGATGGGTTTGAGGGGGGACTTGAGCTAGAGTTCGTCAAAGCCACACAAGCGGGAGATTCATCTGTAAAAACTTGCATTTGTGGTTACAGTAGAAGCCCATGTTAACCTCCCTAATGGTGTATAAACATACATAGTTGCATTAATCTTATTGTAGCCATCTGACCCAGTGGTTTACACACCGGCCTGAAATTTAACGACTCACTTGCCATGGGTTCCAACCCCACAAGTACAGTGATTTATTTTCCATTCTTAATAAAACAGTAACTATTTTACGGAAATAATGCACTCGCTGTATATAACTCAAAGTCCCTCGACAGCTGGCAAAACAAACAGTGTTCAACGAGGCTCCCTCGTGCATTTAAAAGTCATTACCGAGGCTGGTCTTGGCCGGAGTAATGGATAACACCATTAGTGTAATGAGGTGTTATGAAGTCCTTACTGACGTCAACCTGACCAGTCAAGTCAATAATATTACCTAACATTCTTTTTGAGGTCTTAGTTACCCAAAAATATTTTATTACTAGATCATAGCGATTTATTGCCGGTTAATTTTTCTCATTTATACGGCTCAAAAAATAACCCGTAGTATAGTCGGTAGATGATAATTAAATCAGCCTACGATTCAGAGGCCTATAATTAAGAGGCCATGATTCAGAGGTCTATGATTCAGAGGCCTGCAATTCAGAGGCCTATGATTCAGAGGTCTACAGCTCAGAGGCCTATGGTTCAGAGGCCTATGATTCAGAGGTCTACAGTTCAGAGGCCTATGGTTCAGATGCCTATGATTCAGAGGCCTACGATTCAGAGACCTATGATTCAGAGGCCTACAATTCAGAGGCCTATGATTCAGAGACCTATGATTCAGAGGCCTACGATTCAGAGGCCTACAATTCAGAGGCCTATGATTCAGAGGCCTATGATTCAGAGGCCTACGATTCAGAGGCCTATGACTCAGAGGCCTATGATTCAGAAGCCTATGTATCCCTGGTTATCATTTTTATTAGATCAACAGCGACTCTTGGAAGATATATATTTTTTAACTGAAATGGAGCAGTAAACCCGTGTGGGTCATTTGGGGTATTGAGTGGCGGAGGCTCCTTAACACCGTTCGAAAATCGCCTCTCTGGGAAGCTTGACTCGGGAAACATCAAATTTGATGTTTAACTCTCTCTCTCTCTCTCTCTCCCTCTCTCTCTCTCTCTCTCTCTCTCTCTCTCTCTCTCTCTCTCTCTCTCTCTCACTCTCTCTCTCTCTCTCTCTCTCTCTCTCTCTCTCTCTCTCTCTCTCTCTCTCTCTCTCTCGTTCTCCTGTTGTGTCTTATAATAAGGTAGAAAGATCGAAAGATGACCGCAAGGGGCTTCTCTTATTTTCTTCCCTTTTCTTCTCCTGCATGACATCATTAATGGTACACGAGACGTTTCGCCTGCTTAGCAGGCGTCTTCAGTTGAAATAGAAAGAAAACAACAACAGTTGTGGAGATGAAGATATAAGGTAATCAGTCCTTCAGCCTGGAGAAGTGGTAAGTCTGAGGTGGTCAGTCCCTAAGTCATGGTGTGTGTTCAGGTCTATCTTTTTCTTTTCTTCACGATACGTGCAGTTACTTGAAGGCTTTTTCTCGTGCTGATAACTACACGAGTTTCAGATTTTTGTCACTCGTGTTGTGTTGGTTAAGTGGTGTGTGTGTGTGTGTGAGAGAGAGAGAGAGAGAGAGAGAGAGAGAGAGAGAGAGAGAGAGAGAGAGTTGCCAAGTGACCTTTAAATGAATACAAGATTGTGCTGAAGCTGGCTGCGTTACCAGATGCAACAACGCCAGCTTGTAACCACTGAAACCTGCTGCTGTATCCGCGGAAATTGAGTCTGGATGTATAGTCACTAGTGCTAAGACTGTGTTAGAAAGACACGTGAGCAAGTACTAGGCCACATTTATCAGAAAACGTTCCGGTCCTGGAGCCTTGAAGTGATCAAGGTCCAAAGGCTTATACCAGTGCCAAGAATAACGTAGAAGTTAGTTAAATATCTTTATGTAACCCATACCCATCCTGTGGATGCTCGAATAACGTAGAAGAGAGGAAAGATGCAAACAAGAATATTATGATTGGATCGTCGTCTTCCTGAGGCAGACAACGACTGGGAAGATGCTTGTTAAACGTCGAGGTTTGACTGGGGGATTGATGACTGATGATAGGAAGAGAGGTAGGGTGAACCACGACGCAGGTATGAGCTGTCTGGAGGCACAAACCTTCCAATGATCATTAGGAGAGGCAATAGAAATTAGATAAACATACAAATAGCATATAAAATAAGAATTGGTGATAGAAATTAGACTGTCCAAGAGACATGGTTTTTCTTACACAACGAAGACAATCGCAGCACACAAACTTGGTCCAAAAAAAGTGAAGTGCTCATTGCTCTGAGTGTCCGAGAGATGTTTCTTACCTGAGTCATTAAGGCATGACACGTCTGTTGTAAGATAATATTGAACAAACCAGGTAGTGGACGCCTTTATTTGCGACAACGTTTATCCCAGTAAATTAATAAAGCCCACTGTGTTAACGAACCGATGGGGTTAATAAAGATATCCACTCCATCTAACCGTGACAGGATATATACACAGAGAGTTGTAGTCTCTCAATATACATATCCTGAGAGTTTAATCCCTGTTTTTTGGCATTAAAGTAAGCTAGACTGGTGGTTAACAGGAAACATGAGGCCTTAATGACCTCCGTGCAGTCGAGAGGCTTCAAACCTCATTAACCATCTGAAAGTCATTGACTCTTCCTGACTGACGTTGACAAACCATTTCAGTTTTAACGAGATTTAAAAAATTCATGTACAAGTGAATCAATAATAAAGTAGACAATAAACGTTAGCGGTTCGATTTACAATACATTTCCACCACCAAGTTTATTTACACTTGTTTGCACTTTATACAGTGGGTACCAACCAACTCGAGGATAGCGAGGGTCTGAATCACCAGGAGAACCTCCAGATGCCAGGTAGCTAGCTTACCATGGGGCTCACCCCTTCACCTTGACTGGCAGGCCGCCACCACTAACTGGCAGTCACCCATTATTCAAAAGAAGCACTCATTCTCACAGGCGATGAACCACCGTGTTTTAAAACCGGTTAATGATGGCACGCTGGACTGTGGTTACGTGTATTGCACGTTGGTTATGGCAACGTACCTGACGTACGCCCTACCAGGCCCTGGAGCTCATAAATCAAGATAATTTAATTAAACATTCTCGGCTCCTAGGACATACCATCGTGTTTAAGAGTTATATTTATTACGTCTTTTATTTCGCCCTGAATTGTGCTCCATTATCAAGGACCTCTTGGGACAGTCTGGTCAACACCCTGAGCGACTCCTGCAACTTGCCAAAACTGTCTCGCCCTTGCAACATTCCTCGTTGCATTTCTCTCGTGTTTTCAGACTTGATGCGAATGTCAACGTTCATACCCAGACGTCTTCATTTAACACAGTGCGTTTTCTAACGCATTCTCCAGCGTCAGTTTCTAAACATTTACTGCGCACTGGTTTCTAAAGTAATGTTAAGACACACAGTAATATTATTATTTTTAATACTCAGAATATATTTTATTCCTTACTCGTAAAGTCTGTATTCCAAAATATAGTTTAATTTGTTTTCATGCAGCCGGTTGTAAATTCTGGCAAATTTACATGCCGGTGCATAGACACATACACACACACACACACACACACACACACACACACACACACACACACACACACACACACACACACACACACACACACACACACACACAGAAGAGCTCATGCATGCAGGGCAAAGCTCCTGATCATGGGTGACTTTAACCACAAGGAGATAGATTGGGAGAACTTGGACCCACATGGGGGCCAAGATACTTGGAGGGCTAAGATGATGGAGGTGGTACTGGAGAACTTCATGTACCAACACGTAAGGGACACTACAAGAGAGAGAGGAGAGGATGAACCAGCAAGGCTGGACTTAGTATTCACCTTCAGTAGTGCAGATATCGAGGACATCACATATGAAAGACCCCTTGGGGCCAGTGACCATGTGGTTGTAAGCTTCGAATACACAGTAGAGCTACAAGTGGAGGGAGAAGCAGGAAGGCCAGGACGAATGAAGCCAAACTACAAGAAAGGGGACTACACAGGAATGAGGAACTACCTGAACGGGGTTCAGTGGGACAGAGAACTGGCAGGGACACCAGTTAATGAGATGATGGAATATGTAGCAATAAAATGCAAGGAGGCTGAGGAGAGGTTTGTACCCAAGGGTAACAGGAGTAATGAAAAAGCCAGGATGAGCCCATGGTTTACCCAAAGGTGCAGGGAGGCAAAAACCAAGTGTGCTAGGGAATGGAAGAAATATAGAAGGCAAAGGACCCAGGAGAATAAGGAGAACAGTCGTAGAGCCAGAAATGAATATGCACAGATAAGAAGGGAGGCCCAAAGACAATATGAAAATGACATAGCAGCGAAAGCCAAATCTGACCCGAAACTGTTGTACAGCCACATCAGGAGGAAAACAACAGTCAAGGACCAGGTAATCAGGCTAAGGAAGGAAGGAGGAGAGACAACAGGAAATGACCGGGAAGTATGTGAAGAACTCAACAAGAGATTCAAAGAAGTGTTCACAGAGGAGACAGAAGGGACTCCAGAAAGACGGAGAGGTGGGGCACACCACCAAGTGCTGGACACAGTGCACACAACCGAGGAAGAAGTGAAGAGGCTTCTGAGTGAGCTAGATACCTCAAAGGCAATGGGGCCAGATAACATCTCCCCATGGGTATTGAGAGAGGGAGCAGAGGCGCTATGTGTACCCCTAACAACAATATTCAATACATCTATCGAAACAGGGAGATTGCCTGAGGCATGGAAGACAGCAAATGTAGTCCCAATCTTTAAAAAGGAGACAGACATGAAGCATTAAACTACAGACCAGTGTCACTGACATGTATAGTATGCAAAATCATGGAGAAGATTATCAGGAGAAGAGTGGTGGAACACCTAGAAAGGAATGATCTCATCAACAGCAGCCAGCATGGTTTCAGGGACGGGAAATCCTGTGTCACAAACCTACTGGAGTTCTATGACATGGTGACAGCAGTAAGACAAGAGAGAGAGGGGTGGGTGGATTGCATTTTCTTGGACTGCAAGAAGGCGTTTGACACAGTTCCACACAAGAGATTGGTGCAAAAACTGGAGGACCAAGCAGGGATAACAGGGAAGGCACTACAATGGATCAGGGAATACTTGTCAGGAAGACAGCAGCGAGTCATGGTACGTGGCGAGGTGTCAGAGTGGGCACCTGTGACCAGCGGGGTCCCGCAGGGGTCAGTCCTAGGACCAGTGCTGTTTCTGGTATTTGTGAACGACATGACGGAAGGAATAGACTCTGAGGTGTCCCTGTTTGCAGATGACGTGAAGTTGATGAGAAGAATACACTCGATCGAAGACCAGGCAGAACTACAAAGGGATCTGGACAGGCTGCAGAACTGGTCCAGCAATTGGCTCCTGGAGTTCAATCCCACCAAGTGCAAAGTCATGAAGATTGGGGAAGGGCAAAGAAGGCCGCAG
This sequence comes from Cherax quadricarinatus, assembly GCF_038502225.1. NCBI lineage: Eukaryota > Metazoa > Arthropoda > Malacostraca > Decapoda > Parastacidae > Cherax > Cherax quadricarinatus. The sequence goes on along the minus strand of NC_091302.1, from coordinate 50,948,981 downwards.
ACGGAGTACAGTCTAGGGGGTCAGAGACTACAAACCTCACTCAAGGAAAAAGATCTTGGGGTGAGTATAACACCAGGCACATCTCCTGAAGCGCACATCAACCAAATAACTGCTGCAGCATATGGGCGCCTAGCAAACCTCAGAACAGCATTCCGACATCTTAATAAGGAATCGTTCAGGACCCTGTACACCGTATACGTTAGGCCCATATTGGAGTATGCGGCACCAGTTTGGAACCCACACCTAGCCAAGCACGTAAAGAAACTAGAGAAAGTGCAAAGGTTTGCAACAAGACTAGTCCCAGAGCTAAGAGGTATGTCCTACGAGGAGAGGTTAAGGGAAATCAACCTGACGACACTGGAGGACAGGAGAGATAGGGGGGACATGATAACGACATACAAAATACTGAGAGGAATTGACAAGGTGGACAAAAACAGGATGTTCCAGAGATTGGACACAGTAACAAGGGGACACAGTTGGAAGCTAAAGACACAGATGAATCACAGGGATGTTAGGAAGTATTTCTTCAGCCACAGAGTAGTCAGTAAGTGGAATAGTTTGGGAAGCGATGTAGTGGAGGCAGGATCCATACATAGCTTTAAGCAGAGGTACGATAAAGCTCACGGCTCAGGGAGAGTGACCTAGTAGCGATCAGTGAAGAGGCGGGGCCAGGAGCTCGGACTCGACCCCCGCAACCTCAACTAGGTGAGTACAACTAGGTGAGTACACACACACACACACACACACACATATATATATATATATATATATATATATATATATATATATATATATATATTGTTTTGTGTGTGTTCGTCGTACTTAATATTATGCAACATTATTTTATGTGTTGTAATATGTGGATTTATTATTAATTTTTTAAACTATGTGGAAAAAATAGGTATTGTTAATAGTGATTGTCTGTCTGTCTGTCTGTCTGTCTGTCTCTCTCTCTCTCTCTCTCTCTCTCTCTCTCTCTCTCTCTCTCTCTCTCTCTCTCTCTCTCTCTCTCTCTCTCTCTCTCTCTCTCTCTCTCTCTCTCTCTCTCTCTCTCTCTCTCTCTCTGCCGCGGGCAGCCCAGGTATTACCCAAGTCTCTCGCAATACAGGTGGACAGTCTTCAGGCAACACTGAGGCTCAGGCAGCACTGATACCCAGGCAACAACGAGGCTCAGGAAGCATTGAGACTCAGGCAACACCGAGGCTCAGGCAACACTGAGACTCAGGCACCGCACCTACTTTGCCTTATCCTCCTCTACTTTCGCCTCGACAGTATTTGCCAGGAAAGGACGAAGGGAAACATGTGTGGTGTGGGGGGGGAGGACAGGTGTTCAGTGTTGCAGTTGTTGTTTTAATTCACCTTTTTCTAGTGTACTTTTTCTGAACTTAAATCCTAATACCTGGATCACTGGAATTAAAACGAATAATAATAATAATAATAATAATAATAATAATAATAATAATAATAATAATAATAATAATAATAATAATAATAATAATAATAATAATAATAATAATAAGGGTCGTAATTTTTTCACAATGTTTAAACAAAAATATTTCGAACCAAACATTTTCTTATCGGGAGAAGCGTGGGGAAAAGCGCTAAAGGCGCAAGGGTCGTATAGCGCCCTGAGGGAATGACAAGCGATCATGTTTGGTCTGAGGAGGAGGGTAGCTCTAGTTCCTTGAATCAAAAGCCCTCCAGAAGGGAAAACAACTGCAGCTTCGCGAGTAGAAGCAGATAGCCAGATAGGTTAAGTCAGGTCACCATGCCTGACTTGTAATCTGAGGTCAGGTCAACCTGCCTGACCTGTGACCTAAGGTCAGGTGATCTTTCTGGAGTAGTAGCCTAAGGTCAGGTCACCAAGTCTGACCTGTAACCTGAAGTTAGGTCACCCTGCCTGACCTCTGGATTGAGGTCAGGTCACCCTACCTGACCTTCAGCAGCGGGTGATCCGTGTGTGTGTGTGTATGTATGTGTCCACGATACTCCAGTCACTATAGCCACAATGTATCCTTGACACTCCAGGATACTCTCACCTCTTCCCGGTGGACGTACAAATGTTCTGGACACCAAATTTACGT
>NC_091302.1:50911897-50939397 GCF_038502225.1 Cherax quadricarinatus | reverse complement strand
CATCATATCGTGTATACTTATTTATCCTCTTTTTCTTAAAATATGTATTACCTATAACTAAACCCCTTTCTATACAAAGTTCAATCAAAGGGCTCCCATTATCATTTACACCTGGCACCCCAAACTTACCTACCACACCCTCTCTAAAAGTTTCTCCTACTTTAGCATTCAAGTCCCCTACCACAATTACTCTCTCACTTGGTTCAAAGGCTCCTATACATTCACTTAACATCTCCCAAAATCTCTCTCTCTCTCCTCTGCATTCCTCTCTTCTCCAGGTGCATACACGCTTATTATGACCCACTTCTCGCATCCAACCTTTACTTTAATCCACATAATTCTTGAATTTACACATTCATATTCTCTTTTCTCCTTCCATAACTGATCATTTAACATTACTGCTACCCCTTCCTTTGCTCTAACTCTCTCAGATACTCCAGATTTAATCCCATTTATTTCCCCCCACTGAAACTCTCCTACCCCCTTCAGCTTTGTTTCGCTTAGGGCCAGGACATCCAACTTCTTTTCATTCATAACATCAGCAATCATCTGTTTCTTGTCATCCGCACTACATCCACGCACATTTAAGCAACCCAGTTTTATAAAGTTTTTCTTCTTCTCTTTTTTAGTAATTGTATACAGGAGAAGGGGTTACTAGCCCATTGCTCCCGGCATTTTAGTCGCCTCATACGACACGCATGGCTTACGGAGGAAAGATTCTTTTCCACTTCCCCATGGACAACAGAAGAAATAAAAAAGAACAAGAGCTATTTAGAAAAAGGAGAAAAACCTAGATGTATGTATATATATATATATATGCATGTGCGTGTCTGTGAAGTGTGACCAAAGTGTAAGTAGGAGTAGCAAGATATCCCTGTTATCTTAGCGTGTTTATGAGACAGAAAAAGAAACCAGCATATATATATATATATATATATATATATATATATAATATATATAAATATATATAAATATATATATATATATATATATATATATATAACGTGGCCATATTCGGCCACTTTGAAAACGTACCCATTTTTTTTTATTTTATAGTTACAATATACTATACAAGATAAGAGGCCACTATCAGGCTGAAAATGTTGACTTACGATGCTTGGTGGTGGTGGTGGTGGGTGGGATGGTTGCCATGGTAACCTCTTATTTCTCACTACCCTGGCTGGAAATGTCACTACTACTGCTGTAACCTATTGTAACGCTACCACTGCTATACCACCACTACTGCAGCCCCACCACCACCTCTACTGCTACTATAATACCACCACCAACACCACCACTACTACTGCAGCATCACCACCACCACTCCTGCAAAACCACCACCTCTACTGTAACCTATTGTAAGACAATTAGTTCTACACCACGACTACTGCACTACCACCACTACTGTACCACCACTACTGTACCACCACTACTGTACCACCACTACTGTACCACCACTACTACTGCACTACCACCACTACTGTACCACCACTACTACTGCACTACCACCACTACTGTACCACCACTACTACTGCACTACCACCACTACTGTACCACCACTACTACTGCACTACCACCACTACTGTACCACCACTACTACTGCACTACCACCACTACTGTACCACCACTACTACTGCACTACCACCACTACTTTACCACCACTACTACTGCACTACCACCACTACTACTGCACTACTACCACTACTGTACCACCACCATTTCTGCTGTAACGTTTTGTAACACTACCACTACCACCCCATCACTACTGTACCACCACCACTACACCACCACACCATTACCACTGCTGCAACCTACTGTAACATAACCACTGCTACACCACCACTACTGTAATCTATAGTAACACAACCACTGCTATACCATCATCAATACTCCAGCACCAGCTACGTGAGCGAAACGTTTGACGAAGATACTCAAGTGTTGCTCATGAATATTGCTCATCAACTTATTAGTATTGCCTATCATTTATAATATATAAACTTCCTTGTAACTTACGTTTTCAACAAATTAAAACATTTCGTGCACGCAGAACGTTTTTCCCGTCAAAAGGCAAACTTGCGTGCGGAAAACTGGCCATTATATTTGCATTTGACACACACACACACACAGAGTATAGCTCAAACGTTTCCCTTTTTTCAGTCGTCTCTCTTTGCTTCCATACGACAACGAAAAGAAAAACGCACCAAAAATAGTGAGATATTTACATGTCAAAAGGTAGCGGATGTAAAAGATTCTGCAGTTTACCCTTCAAATGGCCGAGCACTCAACCTGGGGACATACCCGAGCGTGAGATCCTACTGACGGAGGCGCAAGGTTCGGCAACCATGATTTTTCTGGTGGAGGCAGAGAGTGGACAACACTCAAACCTTCCTGACGCAGGCAAAGGTTGTTGTGTAATCGTCAGTGTTTCCTGATTAAGGCAGAGGTTTAACAAGCATAAGAATATTCCAAAAGGGCACAAGAAGAGAGTCTCCTTCTTGCCATACCAAAGAGAAAGTCTCCTTTCAGGGACCAAACCATCGGTTTTAAGCACTTTCTCACATACCTCAGTTTTTTCTCAGCTAAAATACGTAAATTATCAACAATTTTATTAGAAGCTGCAGATACAATTGCATTTCATGGGGAAAAAATAAGCTAAATCATATCATTTTTTAAAGTAGCCTATATGAAAAAAATAATCGAAGGCCTGTTAATTAAAGGTGCCGCTGAGTTGAACACGAGCAAACTGACATTTTTCTATGAAGATGGTAGATGTTGCAGACATGGTAGATGTTGCAGACATGGTAGATGTTGCAGACATACATGGTAGATGTTGCAGACATGGTAGATGTTGCAGACATGGTAGATGTTGCAGATATGGTAGATGTTGCAGACATGGTAGATGTTGCAGACATACATGGTAGATGTTGCAGACATGGTAGATGTTGCAGACATGGTAGATGTTGCAGACATGGTAGATGTTGCAGACATGGTAGATGTTGCAGACATACATGGTAGATGTTGCAGACATGGTAGATGTTGCAGACATGGTAGATGTTGCAGACATGGTAGATGTTGCAGACATACATGGTAGATGTTGCAGACATGGTAGATGTTGCAGACATGGTAGATGTTGCAGACATGGTAGATGTTGCAGACATGGTAGATGTTGCAGACATGGTAGATGTTGCAGACATGGTAGATGTTGCAGACATGGTAGATGTTGCAGACATACATGGTAGATGTTGCAGACATGGTAGATGTTGCAGACATGGTAGATGTTGCAGACATGGTAGATGTTGCAGACATGGTAGATGTTGCAGACATGGTAGATGTTGCAGACATGGTAGATGTTGCAGACATGGTAGATGTTGCAGACATAGTAGATGTTGCAGACATACATGGTAGATGTTGCAGACATGGTAGATGTTGCAGACATGGTAGATGTTGCAGACATGGTAGATGTTGCAGACATGGTAGATGTTACAGACATGGTAGATGTTGCAGACATGGTAGATGTTGCAGACATGGTAGATGTTGCAGACATGGTAGATGTTGCAGACATGGTAGATGTTGCAGACATGGTAGATGTTGCAGACATGGTAGATGCTGCAGACATGGTAGATGTTGCAGACATGGTAGATGTTGCAGACATGGTAGATGTTGCAGACATGGTAGATGTTGCAGACATGGTAGATGTTGCAGACATACATGGTAGATGTTGCAGACATGGTAGATGTTGCAGACATGGTAGATGTTGCAGACATGGTAGATGTTGCAGACATGGTAGATGTTGCAGACATGGTAGATGTTGCAGACATGGTAGATGTTGCAGACATGGTAGATGTTGCAGACATACATGGTAGATGTTGCAGACATGGTAGATGTTGCAGAAATGGTAGATGTTGCAGACATGGTAGATGTTGCAGACATGGTAGATGTTACAGACATGGTAGATGTTGCAGACATGGTAGATGTTGCAGACATGGTAGATGTTGCAGACATGGTAGATGTTGCAGACATGGTAGATGTTGCAGACATGGTAGATGTTGCAGACATGGTAGATGTTGCAGACATGGTAGATGTTGCAGACATGGTAGATGTTGCAGACATACATGGTAGATGTTGCAGACATGGTAGATGTTGCAGACATGGTAGATGTTGCAGACATGGTAGATGTTGCAGACATGGTAGATGTTGCAAACATGGTAGATGTTGCAGACATGGTAGATGTTGCAGACATGGTAGATGTTGCAGACATGGTAGATGTTGCAGACATGGTAGATGTTGCAGACATGGTAGATGTTGCAGACATGGTAGATGTTGCAGACATACATGGTAGATGTTGCAGACATGGTAGATGTTGCAGACATGGTAGATGTTGCAGACATGGTAGATGTTGCAGACATGGTAGATGTTGCAGACATGGTAGATGTTGCAGACATGGTAGATGTTGCAGACATGGTAGATGTTGCAGACATACATGGTAGATGTTGCAGACATGGTAGATGTTGCAGACATGGTAGATGTTGCAGACATGGTAGATGTTACAGACATGGTAGATGTTGCAGACATGGTAGATGTTGCAGACATGGTAGATGTTGCAGACATGGTAGATGTTGCAGACATGGTAGATGTTGCAGACATGGTAGATGTTGCAGACATGGTAGATGTTGCAGACATGGTAGATGTTGCAGACATGGTAGATGTTGCAGACATACATGGTAGATGTTGCAGACATGGTAGATGTTGCAGACATGGTAGATGTTGCAGACATGGTAGATGTTGCAGACATGGTAGATGTTGCAAACATGGTAGATGTTGCAGACATGGTAGATGTTGCAGACATGGTAGATGTTGCAGACATGGTAGGTGTTGCAGACATGGTAGATGTTGCAAACATGGTAGATGTTGCAGACATGGTAGATGTTGCAGACATGGTAGATGTTGCAGACATGGTAGATGTTGCAGACATGGTAGATGTTGCAGACATGGTAGATGTTGCAGACATGGTAGATGTTGCAGACATGGTTGATGTTGCAGACATGGTAGATGTTGCAGACATGGTAGATGTTGCAGACATACATGGTAGATGTTGCAGACATGGTAGATGTTGCAGACATGGTAGATGTTGCAGACATGGTAGATGTTGCAGACATGGTAGATGTTGCAGACATGGTAGATGTTGCAGACATGGTAGATGTTGCAGACATGGTTGATGTTGCAGACATGGTAGATGTTGCAGACATGGTAGATGTTGCAGACATACATGGTAGATGTTGCAGACATACATGGTAGATGTTGCAGACATACATGGTAGATGTTGCAGACATACATGGTAGATGTTGCAGACATACATGGTAGATGTTGCAGACATGGTAGATGTTGCAGACATACATGGTAGATGTTGCAGACATGGTAGATGTTGCAGACATGGTAGATGTTACAGACATGGTAGATGTTGCAGACATACATGGTAGATGTTGCAGACATGGTAGATGTTGCAGACATGGTAGATGTTACAGACATGGTAGATGTTGCAGACATACATGGTAGATGTTGCATACATGGTGGATGTTGCAGACATGGTAGATGTTGCAGACATGGTAGATGTTGCACACATGGTAGACGTTGCAGACATGGTAGATGTTGCAGACATACATGGTAGATGTTGCAGACATGGTAGATGTTGCAGACATGGTAGATGTTGCAGACATGGTAGATGTTGCAGACATGGTAGACGTTGCAGACATGGTAGATGTTGCAGACATGGTAGATGTTGCAGACATGGTAGATGTTGCAGACGTGGTAGATGTTGCAGACATGGTAGATGTTGCAGACGTGGTAGATGTTGCAGACATGGTAGATGTTGCAGACATGGTAGATGTTGCAGACATGGTAGATGTTGCAGACATGGTAGATGTTGCAGACATGGTAGATGTTGCAGACATGGTAGATGTTGCAGACATGGTAGATGTTGCAGACATGGTAGATGTTGCAGACATGGTAGACGTTGCAGACATGGTAGATGTTGCAGACTTGGTAGATGTTGCAGACATGGTAGATGTTGCAGACATGGTAGATGTTGCAGACATGGTAGATGTTGCAGACATACATGGTAGATGTTGCAGACATACATGGTAGATGTTGCAGACATGGTAGATGTTGCAGACATGGTAGATGTTGCAGACATGGTAGATGTTGCAGACATGGTAGATGTTGCAGGCATGGTAGATGTTGCAGGCATGGTAGACGTTGCAGACATGGTAGATGTTGCAGACATGGTAGATGTTGCAGACATGGTAGACGTTGCAGACATGGTAGATGTTGCAGACATGGTAGATGTTGCAGACGTGGTAGATGTTGCAGACATGGTAGATGTTGCAGACGTGGTAGATGTTGCAGACATGGTAGATGTTGCAGACATGGTAGACGTTGCAGACATGGTAGATGTTGCAGACATGGTAGATGTTGCAGACATGGTAGACGTTGCAGACATGGTAGATGTTGCAGACATGGTAGATGTTGCAGACATGGTAGATGTTGCAGACATGGTAGATGTTGCAGACATGGTAGATGTTGCAGACATGGTAGATGTTGCAGACATACATGGTAGATGTTGCAGACATACATGGTAGATGTTGCAGACATGGTAGATGTTGCAGACATGGTAGATGTTGCAGACATGGTAGATGTTGCAGGCATGGTAGATGTTGCAGGCATGGTAGACGTTGCAGACATGATAGATGTTGCAGACATGGTAGATGTTGCAGACATGGTAGACGTTGCAGACATGGTAGATGTTGCAGACATGGTAGACGTTGCAGACATGGTAGATGTTGCAGACATGGTAGATGTTGCAGACATGGTAGATGTTGCAGACATGGTAGATGTTGCAGACATGGTAGACGTTGCAGACATGGTAGATGTTGCAGACATGGTAGACGTTGCAGACATGTTAGATGTTGCAGACATGGTAGATGTTGCAGGCATGGTAGATGTTGCAGACATGGTAGATGTTGCAGACATGGTAGATGTTGCAGACATGGTAGATGTTGCAGACATACATGGTAGATGTTGCAGACATGGTAGATGTTGCAGACATGGTAGATGTTGCAGACATGGTAGATGTTGCAGGCATGGTAGATGTTGCAGACATGGTAGATGTTGCAGGCATGGTAGATGTTGCAGACATGGTAGATGTTGCAGACATGGTAGATGTTGCAGACATGGTAGATGTTGCAGACATGGTAGGTGTTACAGACATGGTAGATGTTGCAGACATGGTAGATGTTACAGACATGGTAGATGTTGCAGACATGGTAGATGTTGCAGACATGGTAGATGTTGCAGACATGGTAGATGTTGCAGACATACATGGTAGATGTTGCAGACATACATGGTAGATGTTGCAGACATACATGGTAGATGTTGCAGACATACATGGTAGATGTTGCAGACATACATGGTAGATGTTGCAGACATACATGGTAGATGTTGCAGACGTGGTAGATGTTGCAGACATGGTAGATGTTGAAGGCATGGTAGATGTTACAGACATGGTAGATGTTGCAGACATACATGGTAGATGTTGCAGACATGGTAGATGTTGCAGACATACATGGTAGATGTTGCAGACATACATGGTAGATGTTGCAGACATACATGGTAGATGTTGCAGACGTGGTAGATGTTGCAGACGTGGTAGATGTTGCAGACATGGTAGATGTTGCAGACATGGTAGATGTTACAGACATGGTAGATGTTGCAGACATGGTAGATGTTGCAGGCATGGTAGATGTTGCAGACATGGTAGATGTTGCAGACATGGTAGATGTTGCAGACATGGTAGATGTTGCAGACATGGTAGATGTTGCAGACATGGTAGATGTTGCAGACATACATGGTAGATGTTGCAGACATACATGGTAGATGTTGCAGACATACATAGTAGATGTTGCACACCTACATGGTAGATGTTGGAGACATATACGGTAGAAACACTCCTTGTAGAGCAAACGAGAACCACTAGGCCACCAGAGCCACCAGGCCACCTGAGCCATCAGGCCACCAGGCCACCTGAGCCATCAGGCCACCAGAGCCACCAGGCTCTGGTGGCCTGGTGGCTAAAGCTCTCGCTTCACACGGTGAGGGTCTGGGTTCGATTCCCAGCCAGGATAGAAACAATGGGCGTGTTTCTTTACACCTGTTGTCTATGTTCACCCATCAGTAAATGGGTACCTGGGTGTTAGTGGACTGGTGTGGGTCGCATCCTAAGACAATAACCTAATTTGCCCGAAATGCTCAGAATAACAAGGTAATTTCTATATAGCAGTATGTCACTGATCTCAGCTATGGTCTCTATACCTTGTACTTGTACTTGTATTGCATATCCTTGTACATGTATTTCTAGGCAATACCCTTTGTACATGTACTCAGGTACCTTGCTCATGTACATTGTACATCTTGTACATGCATTCTTAGTAGCACCCTGTACATGCAATGCACCATGCCTTGTACATTGTACTCAGGGATACATCTTTGGTACATGCAATGCATACCCTTGTACATGTATTCTTTAGTACACCCTTGTATACATTGCAATGTATACCCTTGTACATGTAACTTGTATTACCTTGTACATGTAGACTTGCATACCCTTGTACATGTATTTAGAAGTAATCTTGTACATGTAATTTGTACACCTTGTACATGTATATACTGTACATGTACTTGTGTATTACTGTATTGTACTTGTATACCTTGTACATGTACTTGTGGTAAACAAAGATTATTATTATTTCCTTGTGATTTGATAAAACTTTTTATTATGGTTATTATTAGTACACAGTAACTAGTAGGCAAACAAAGATTGTAATTAATATGCTAGAGTAGCAGTAGTAGTAGTAGCAGTAGTAGTAGCAGTAGCAGTAGTAGTAGTAGTAGTAGTAGTAGTAGTAGTAGTAGTAGTATTAGTAGTAGTAGTAGTAGTAGTTTAGGTGTGATTTTATTTTCATTTTAAATATTTCCTTCTCTAGTTTAAACCAACAAGCAAACCAAAAAAAAAAAAAAAATTAGGAGACACGGACGTGTCAACTAGAGAATATCCAGCAGTATACTAGGAGGGGGAGGGGCGGACAAATTACCAGTAACCCAGGAAGAAACACTAGTACTATAAACCCGTAAACAAAGGCACTGAAACTTAACCATCACAAAAGCAGCTCTGAGCTGTAAGCAATTTCATTGAAATTTGCGACAGACATTTCTTGACTCTAAAAATGTAGTTGATAATGTTGTCGCGTGAAAAATGTTGAAGCAATCTTGCCAAGTAATGTAAAAATTGAGGCAGCGTTTCCACCGACCAGCTTCTGATGTTCCAGTATTTTATATATATTCTAAAACACATTCTCCCTTTTATATATATATATATATATATATATACATTATATATATATATACATATATATATAAATATATATATATATATATACAGATATATATATATATATATATATATATGTATATATATATATATTTTATATATGTATATATATATATGTATATCTATATCTATATATATATATATATATATATATATATATATATATATATAGATATATATATATATATATATATATATATATATATATATATATATATATATATATATATATATATATATATATATATATATATATATATATATACATATATATATATATATATATATATATATATATATATATATATATATATATATATATATATATATATATATATATATATATATATATATACTTTTGACCGATTACAGAGTGTGTAGGTTATATATTTGAGCTCTAGGCCTTTCACATTGCCCCCAGTACTTCTTCAGGAGCCTGCCAAGTGAGGAAATCGAGAAATTAACTTGAAAAATTCAGGAATCAGCTAGAACGGTGCAGCCAAAGTATGAGTAACACCTGTGCAACATCTGAGTGTAACACCTGTGTGTAGCAAGCGGAGAAGAGAGGCAGCACCACCACCACAGAGCCGGGCTGCTGCATGAGCACGGCCAAAGTATTGTGCAATTTCTCACGGGCAATATGTCAGACTGGGAAGAGGATTAGTTTTGATGCTGGGGACCCAACCAGAAAATATTGCCCAATATTTCTACTTCTAAGTACAGCACTGAAATTTATTTTTGAGGGTCGGAATATCACGGTGAGGTGATTGTGGCAGAGTTGACAGATGTATTCATCATTCTTCTAGACTGTGTTGACAGCTATATTAGTCATTCTTCTGGACTGTGTTGACAGCTATATTAGTCATTCTTCTGGACTGTGTTGACAGCTATATTAGTCATTCTTCTAGACTGTGTTGACAGATGTGTTAATCATTCTCTTTGTGTTGACAGCTGTATTAATCATCTGAAGTGTGTTGACAGCTGAATTAATCATTCTTTTGGACAGTGTTGACAGATGTATTGATCATTAATCTGGTGTGTGTGTGTGTGTGTGTGTGTGTGTGTGTGTGTGTGTGTGTGTGTGTGTGTGTGTGTGTGTGTGTGTGTGTGTTTAAGCACATCAGCCTTCATGAGCAGCAAACCAGACTTACGTATTCATGTTTGTATAAGGCAATCAAGTCCTGTACTGTGTCTCACGTCCTATACTATGTTTCAGGTCCTGTAGTGTGTTTCAGGTCCTGTATTATGTTTCAGGTCCTGTACTGTGTTTCACGTCCTATACTATGTTTCAGGTTCTGTAATATGTTTCAGGTCCTGTACTATGTTTCATGTCCTGTACTATGTTTCAGGTCCTGTACTGTGTTTCATGTCCTGTACTGTGTTTCACGTCCTGTACTGTGTTTCAGGTTCTGTACTATGTTTCAGGTCCTGTACTGTGTTTCAGGTCCTGCACTGTGTATCAGGTCCTGTACTGTGTTTCAGGTCCTGTACTGAGTTTCACGTCCTATACTATGTTTCAGGTCCTGTACTGTGTTTCAGGTTCTGAATTGTGTTTCAGGTCTTGCACTGTGTATCAGGTCTTGCACTGTGTTTCAGATCCTGCACTGTGTATCAAGTCCTGTGCTGTGTTTCAGGTCCTGTACTGTGTTTCATGTCCTATACTGTGTTTCAGGTCCTGTACTGTGTTTCAGGTCCTGTATTGTGTTTCAGGTCCTGCACTGTGTATCAGGTCTTCTACTGTGTATCAGGTCCTGCACTGTGTATCAGGTCCTGCACTGTGTATCAGGTCCTGCACTATGTTTCAAGTCCTGTACTGTGTTTTGGTCCTGCACTGTGTATCAGGTCCTGTACTGTGTTTCAGGTCCTGCAATGTGTATCAGGTCCTGTACTGTGTTTCAGGTCCTGCACTGTGTATCAGGTCCAGTACTGTGTTTCAGGTCCTGTACTGTGTTTCAGGTCCTGCATTGTGTATCAGGTCTAGTACTGTGTGTCAGGTCCAGTACTGTATTTCAGGTCCTGTACTGTTGTTTCAGGTCCTGTACTGTGTTTCAGGTCCTGCACTGTGTATCAGGTCCAGTACTGTGTTTCAGGTCCTGTACTGTGTTTCAGGTCCTGCACTGTGTATGAGGTCCAGTACTGTGTATCAGGTCCTGCACTGTGTATGAGGTCCAGTACTGTGTATCAGGTCCTGCACTGTGTATCAGGTTCTGCACTGTGTATCAGGTCCTGCACTGTGTATCAGGTCCTGCACTGTGTATCAGGTCCAGTACTGTGTTTCAGGTCCTGTACTGTGTTTCAGGTCCTGTACTGTGTTTCAGGTCCTGCACTGTGTATCAGGTCCAGTACTGTGTATCAGGTCCTGCACTGTGTATCAGGTCCTGCACTGTGTATCAGGTCCTGCACTGTGTATCAGGTCCAGTACTGTGTTTCAGGTCCTGTACTGTGTTTCAGGTCCTGCACTGTGTTTCAGGTCCTGCACTGTGTATCAGGTCCTGCACTGTGAATCAGGTCCTGCACTGTGTATGAGGTCCAGTACTGTGTTTCATTTCCTGCACTGTGTATCAGGTCCTGCACTGTGTATCAGGTCCTGCACTGTGTATCAGGTCCTGCACTGTGTATCAAGTCCTGCACTGTGTATCAGGTCCTGCACTGTGTATCAGATCCTGTACTGTATTTCAGGTCCTGCACTGTGTACTCAGGTCCTGTACTGTGTATCAGGTCCTATACTATATTTCATGTCCTGCACTGAGTATCAGGTCCTACACTATGTTTCAGGTCCTGCACTGTTTTGGTCCTGCACTGTGTATCAGGTCCTGTACTGTGTTTCAGGTCCTGCAATGTGTATCAGGTCCTGTACTGTGTTTCAGGTCCTGCACTGTGTATCAGGTCCAGTATGTTTCAGGTCTTGCACTGTGTTTCAGGTCCTGAACTGTGTATCAGGTCCAGTACTGTGTTTCAGGTCCTGTACTGTGTTTCAGGTCCTGCATTGTGTATCAGGTCTAGTACTGTGTGTCAGGTCCAGTACTGTATTTCAGGTCTTGTACTGTTGTTTCAGGTCCTGTACTGTGTTTCAGGTCCTGCACTGTGTATCAGGTCCAGTACTGTGTTTCAGGTCCTGTACTGTGTTTCAGGTCCTGCACTGTGTATGAGGTCCAGTACTGTGTATCAGGTCCTGCACTGTGTATGAGGTCCAGTACTGTGTATCAGGTTCTGCATTGTGTATCAGGTCCTGCACTGTGTATCAGGTCCTGCACTGTGTATCAGGTCCAGTACTGTGTTTCATGTCCTGTACTGTGTTTCAGGTCCTGTACTGTGTTTCAGGTTCTGCACTGTGTATCAGGTCCAGTACTGTGTATCAGGTCCTGCACTGTGTATCAGGTCCTGCACTGTGTATCAGGTCCTGCACTGTGTATCAGGTCCTGCACTGTGTATCAGGTCCTGCACTGTGTATCAGGTCCAGTACTGTGTTTCAGGTCCTGTACTGTGTTTCAGGTCCTGCACTGTGTATCAGGTCCAGTACTGTGTATCAGGTCCTGCACTGTGTATCAGGTCCTGCACTGTGTATGAGGTTCAGTACTGTGTTTCATTTCCTGCACTGTGTGTCAGGTCCTACACTGTGCATCAGGTCCTGCACTGTGTGTCAGGTCCTGCACTGTGTATCAGGTCCTGCACTGTGTATCAGGTCCAGTACTGTGTTTCAGGTCCTGTACTGTGTTTTAGGTCCTGCACTGTGTATGAGGTCCAGTACTGTGTTTCAGGTCCTGCACTGTGTATCAGGTCCTGCACTGTGTATCAGGTCCTGCACTGTGTATCAGGTCCTACACTGTGTATCAGGTCCTGCACTGTGTATCAGGTCCAGTACTGTGTATCAGGTCCTGCACTGTGTATCACGTTCTGCACTGTGTATCAGGTCCTGCACTGTGTATCAGGTCTTCTACTGTGTTTCAGGTCCTGCACTGTGTATCAGGTCCTGTACTGTGTTTCAGGTCCTGCACTGTGTATCAGGTCCTGCACTGTGTATCAGGTCCTGCACTGTGTATCAGGTCCTGCACTGTGTATCAGGTCCTGCACTATGTTTCAAGTCCTGTACTGTGTTTTGGTCCTGCACTGTGTATCAGGTCCTGTACTGTGTTTCAGGTCCTGCAATGTGTATCAGGTCCTGTACTGTGTTTCAGGTCCTGCACTGTGTATCAGGTCCAGTACTGTGTTTCAGGTCCTGTACTGTGTTTCAGGTCCTGCATTGTGTATCAGGTCTAGTACTGTGTGTCAGGTCCAGTACTGTATTTCAGGTCCTGTACTGTTGTTTCAGGTCCTGTACTGTGTTTCAGGTCCTGCACTGTGTATCAGGTCCAGTACTGTGTTTCAGGTCCTGTACTGTGTTTCAGGTCCTGCACTGTGTATGAGGTCCAGTACTGTGTATCAGGTCCTGCACTGTGTATGAGGTCCAGTACTGTGTATCAGGTCCTGCACTGTGTATCAGGTTCTGCACTGTGTATCAGGTCCTGCACTGTGTATCAGGTCCTGCACTGTGTATCAGGTCCAGTACTGTGTTTCAGGTCCTGTACTGTGTTTCAGGTCCTGTACTGTGTTTCAGGTCCTGCACTGTGTATCAGGTCCAGTACTGTGTATCAGGTCCTGCACTGTGTATCAGGTCCTGCACTGTGTATCAGGTCCTGCACTGTGTATCAGGTCCAGTACTGTGTTTCAGGTCCTGTACTGTGTTTCAGGTCCTGCACTGTGTTTCAGGTCCTGCACTGTGTATCAGGTCCTGCACTGTGAATCAGGTCCTGCACTGTGTATGAGGTCCAGTACTGTGTTTCATTTCCTGCACTGTGTATCAGGTCCTGCACTGTGTATCAGGTCCTGCACTGTGTATCAGGTCCTGCACTGTGTATCAAGTCCTGCACTGTGTATCAGGTCCTGCACTGTGTATCAGATCCTGTACTGTATTTCAGGTCCTGCACTGTGTATCAGGTCCTGTACTGTGTATCAGGTCCTATACTATATTTCATGTCCTGCACTGAGTATCAGGTCCTACACTATGTTTCAGGTCCTGCACTGTTTTGGTCCTGCACTGTGTATCAGGTCCTGTACTGTGTTTCAGGTCCTGCAATGTGTATCAGGTCCTGTACTGTGTTTCAGGTCCTGCACTGTGTATCAGGTCCAGTATGTTTCAGGTCTTGCACTGTGTTTCAGGTCCTGCACTGTGTATCAGGTCCAGTACTGTGTTTCAGGTCCTGTACTGTGTTTCAGGTCCTGCATTGTGTATCAGGTCTAGTACTGTGTGTCAGGTCCAGTACTGTATTTCAGGTCTTGTACTGTTGTTTCAGGTCCTGTACTGTGTTTCAGGTCCTGCACTGTGTATCTGGTCCAGTACTGTGTTTCAGGTCCTGTACTGTGTTTCAGGTCCTGCACTGTGTATGAGGTCCAGTACTGTGTATCAGGTCCTGCACTGTGTATGAGGTCCAGTACTGTGTATCAGGTTCTGCATTGTGTATCAGGTCCTGCACTGTGTATCAGGTCCTGCACTGTGTATCAGGTCCAGTACTGTGTTTCATGTCCTGTACTGTGTTTCAGGTCCTGTACTGTGTTTCAGGTTCTGCACTGTGTATCAGGTCCAGTACTGTGTATCAGGTCCTGCACTGTGTATCAGGTCCTGCACTGTGTATCAGGTCCTGCACTGTGTATCAGGTCCTGCACTGTGTATCAGGTCCTGCACTGTGTATCAGGTCCAGTACTGTGTTTCAGGTCCTGTACTGTGTTTCAGGTCCTGCACTGTGTATCAGGTCCAGTACTGTGTATCAGGTCCTGCACTGTGTATCAGGTCCTGCACTGTGTATGAGGTTCAGTACTGTGTTTCATTTCCTGCACTGTGTGTCAGGTCCTACACTGTGCATCAGGTCCTGCACTGTGTGTCAGGTCCTGCACTGTGTATCAGGTCCTGCACTGTGTATCAGGTCCAGTACTGTGTTTCAGGTCCTGTACTGTGTTTTAGGTCCTGCACTGTGTATGAGGTCCAGTACTGTGTTTCAGGTCCTGCACTGTGTATCAGGTCCTGCACTGTGTATCAGGTCCTGCACTGTGTATCAGGTCCTACACTGTGTATCAGGTCCTGCACTGTGTATCAGGTCCAGTACTGTGTATCAGGTCCTGCACTGTGTATCACGTTCTGCACTGTGTATCAGGTCCTGCACTGTGTATCAGGTCCTGCACTGTGTATCAGGTCCAGTACTGTGTTTCAGGTCCTGTACTGTGTTTCAGGTCCTGTACTGTGTTTCAGGTCCTGCACTGTGTATGAGGTCCAGTACTGTGTATCAGGTCCTGCACTGTGTATCAGGTCCTGCACTGTGTATCAGGTCCTGCACTGTGTATCAGGTCCAGTACTGTGTTTCAGGTCCTGTACTGTGTTTCAGGTCCTGCACTGTGCTTCAGGTCCTGCACTGTGTATCAGGTCCTGCACTGTGTATCAGGTCCTGCTCTGTGTATGAGGTCCAGTACTGTGTTTCAGGTCCTGCACTGTGTATCAGGTCCTGCACTGTGTATGAGGTCCAGTACTGTGTTTCAGGTAATGCACTGTGTATCAGGTCCTGCACTGTGTATCAGGTCCTGCACTGTGTATCAGGTCCTACACTGTGTATCAGGTCCTGCACTGTGTATCAGGTCCAGTACTGTGTATCAGGTCCTGCACTGTGTATCACGTTCTACACTGTGTATCAGGTCCTGCACTGTGTATCAGGTCCTGCACTGTGTATCAGGTCCAGTACTGTGTTTCAGGTCCTGTACTGTGTTTCAGGTCCTGTACTGTGTTTCAGGTCCTGCACTGTGTATGAGGTCCAGTACTGTGTATCAGGTCCTGCACTGTGTATCAGGTCCTGCACTGTGTATCAGGTCCTGCACTGTGTATAAGGTCCTGCACTGTGTATCAGGTCCAGTACTGTGTTTCAGGTCCTGTACTGTGTTTCAGGTCCTACACTGTGTTTCAGGTCCTGCACTGTGTATCAGGTCCTGCACTGTGTATCAGGTCCTGCACTGTGTATGAGGTCCAGTACTGTGTTTCAGGTCCTGCACTGTGTATCAGGTCCTGCACTGTGTATCAGGTCCTGCACTGTGTATCAGGTCCTGCACTGTGTATCAGATCCTGCACTGTGTATCAGGTCCAGTACTGTGTTTCAGGTCCTGTACTGTGTTTTAGGTCCTGCACTGTGTATCAGGTCCAGTACTGTGTTTCAGGTCCTGCACTGTGTATCAGGTCCTGCACTGTGTATGAGGTCCAGCACTGTGTTTCAGGCCCTGCACTGTGTATCAGTTCCTGCACTGTGTATCAGGTCCTGCACTGTGTATCAGGTCCTACACTGTGTATCAGGCCCTGCACTGTGTATCAGGTCCAGTACTGTGTTTCAGGTCCTGTACTGTGTTTCAGGTCCTGCACTGTGTATGAGGTCCAGTACTATGTATCAGGTCCTGCACTGTGTATCAGGTCCTGCACTGTGTATGAGGTCCTGCACTGTGTATCAGGTCCTGCACTGTGTATCGGGTCCTGCACTGTGTATCAGGTCCTGCACTGTGTATCAGGTCCTGCACTGTGTATCAGGTCCTGTACGTGTGTTTCAGGTCTTGTACTGTGTTTCATGTCCTGCACTGTGTATCAGGTCCTGCACTGTGTATCAGGTCTTGTACTGTGTATCAGGTCCTGTACTGTGTTTCAGGCTCTGTACTGTGTTTCAGGTCCTGTACTGTGCTTCAGGTCCTGTACTGTGTTTCTGGTCCTGTACTGTGTTTCAGGTCCTGTACTGTGTTTCACGTCCTATACTATATTTCAGGTCCTGCACTATGTTTCAGGTCCTGCACTATGTTTCAAGTCCTGTACTGTGTTTCTGGTCCTGTACTGTGTTTCAGGTCCTGTACTGTGTTTCACGTCCTATACTATGTTTCAGGTCCTGCACTATGTTTCAGGTCCTGCACTGTGTTTCACTTCCTGCACTGTGTATCAGGTCCTGTACTGTGTTTCAGAGACAGGAATTATTTTCTTGTTTTCGTTGAAAGGCAAACACTCGCTTACAAAGCTGCTATTATTATTACTCTTATTAATTATTATTATTATTATTATTATTATTATTATTATTATTATTATTATTATTATTATTATCATCATCATCATCACCATCATTACTTATTATTATTATTTTCATTACTAATTATTATAATTATTATAATTCTCATTATTGTTATTACTGATGGTTATTACCCTCTGGTATGCACCCTATGCAGGCACTCAGTGGGTGAGTGCCAACTACAAGCACACTGTGAGAGAATATATTGATCCTCAATCGTCCCGGCTGAAGGGAAGCTCCAATATAAGCCAGGTGCCAGGCGTGAGTGGCTTAGATCAGCTTAACGTGAGGTGACGATCATGTGACAATCTCGTAATGACGAGGGCGAATGTGGAAGAACGTGAAGCAGGGAATGTTGTCTGTGAGAGATCTACCCAGGGAGTGTGAGCTGAGAGAGTCAACACCTGTCTGATATTTCCTCCCCCAGGGAGTGTGAGCTGAGAGTCAACACCTGCCTGATATTCCCTCCCCCAGGGAGTGTGAGCTAAGAGAGTCAACACCTGCCTGATATTCCCTCCCCCTGGGAGTGTAAGCTGAGAGAGTCAACACCTGCCTGATATTCCCTCCCTCTGGGAGTGTGAGCTGAAAGTGCCAACACATGTATGATATTTACCTCAGTAATAATATGCACTAAAATCTACAAAGTCATCTGTGAAAACCAGACTCGGTAGTCACCGACTTGGCAGGAGGTCAATGGTCCAGAGAGCTCTGTTTTGGAGGTTTCCGGTCCAAAGAAAGCTGTTTCGGAAGTCTGTAATCTAAAGAAACCTACTTCGTAGAGTTAGCTGTTTCGGAGCATCAGCCTCTGCGACAGGTGCTGAAGTGCTCAGGGGTTTAGATAAAAGTGGCAGCTGACTATAAATTAACTCTAAGTACATTTCTCGTAGCCTAATAGTCGTATTAGCGTCTCTCGTAGTTTAGCAGATCATTGTCAAAATAATCCTCACCTGGCAACCTTGCATGGCACTTTACTGGTAGTTCTGTATTCCCCATATTTTTTTCATTATTAGTGTAATAAATAACTGCATTCCTGGTATATTTGTGCGTTATTTTTCCCCTAGCACATAATTTTCTGATATGTAAAGTGCTCTTTAAGTGGAGGGTAAGTTGTGTAAAGTGGTCTACAGGGAAGTGGAGGAGTTCACTCCTCTCTGGTGTACAAAGTTTATCTTCTTCAGGATTACCTTGTATAAAGTCTCCAGTGCTGGGAATGATCTCTCTGAGTGGCTGCATTGAGTATTCTGCGTAGGAGAGAAGACTGCCTGCATGTGACGTGTTTCAATCATCAAGGGTGTTCTTCCAATTTTTGGGGGTTACCTTTCTCTCATTTTTTCCTAGTTATTGCCTCTGTTAATGCCTTTTTATAAAGGCGCAAGTTTTAATACTTGACGTTTGATGACAGATATAGAAGAGTTTTAACGGCGTGACATGATGAGCGTCGATTTTACGTCGTATATGTCAAGAGTCAGACGCAATACCACGAAAAACACTTTAATATTTGCTTAGTGGTGGTCAGGGGTCAGGCACAATAACATGATCATCACATCATCACTGACATTATATATATATATATATATATATATATATATATATATATATATATATATATATATATATATATATATATATATATATATATATATATATATATATATATATATATATATATATATATATATATATATATATATATATATATATATATATATATATATATATATATATATATATATATATATATATATATATATATATATATATATATATATATATATATATATATATATATATATATATATATATATATATATATATATATATATATATATATATATATATATATATATATATATATATATATATATATATATATATATATATATATATATATATATATATATATATATATATATATATATATATATATATATATATATATATATATATATATATATATATATATATATATATATATATATATATATATATATATATATATATATATATATATATATATATATATATATATATGTCGTGCCGAATAGGCAGAACTTGCAATCTTGGCTTAAATAGCAATGCTCATCTTGCCATATAGGACAAGTGAAAATTTGTGTATGCAATAATTTCGAAGATCGCGTTCTGAGCCTAACGAAAAAAATTTATTTCATTGTGTTTGTTTAGCATTAAATTACTGTAAACGTATTTAAAATATATTTAGTTGGGTAAGGCTAAAATAAATTGTTCTTGTTATAATAAGGTTAGGTAAGTTTTCTAAGATTCTTTTCGTGGAAAATTAAAAAAATTTACATTAACATTAGTGAAAAAAATATATCTTTAAACGTATAAGAGAAATTTTTAGAAAGGACTTAATTTTAAATGAGTTCTTGCTAATTGACCAGTTTTACATATTCGGCACGACATATATATATATATATATATATATATATATATATATATATATATATATATATATATATATATATATATATATATATATATATATATATATATATATATATTCTAGGTAGTAGGTTGGTAGACAGCAACCACCTAGGGAGGTACTACCGTCCTGTCAAGTGAGTGTAAAACGAAAGCCTGTAATTGTTTTACATGATGGTAGGATTGCTGGTGTCTTTTTTCTGTCTCATAAACATGCAAGATTTCAGGAACGTCTTGCTACTTCTACTTACACTTAGGTCACACTACACATACATGTACAAGCATATATATACACACCGCTCTGGGTATTCTTCTATTTTCTTTCTAGTTCTTGTTCTTGTTTATTTCCTCTTATCTCCGTGGGAAGTGGAACAGAATTCTTCCTCCGTAAGCCATCCGTGTTGTAAGAGGCGACTAAAATGCCGGGAGCAAGGGGCTAGTAACCCCTTCTCCTGTATATATTACTAAATGTAAAAAGAGAAACTTTCGTTTTTCTTTTTGGGCCACCCCGCCTCGGTGGGATACTGCCGGTTTGTTGAAAGAAAGAATATATATATATATATATATATATATATATATATATATATATATATATATATATATATATATATATATATATATATATATATATATATATATATATATGTGTGTGTGTGTGTGTGTGTGTGTGTGTGTGTGTGTGTGTGTGTGTGTGTGTGTGTGTGTTTGTGTGTGTGTGTGTGTGTGTGTGAAGTATTGCAGTAAACACACTAGTGTACTCGCGACAAATACAGCCTTGTACTCACAACAAACACGCGACAAATACAGTTTTGTATTCACAACAAATACGCTCTTGTGTTTGGTAACCAACAGGTGCGCACTATCAGATCACATTCAGTCTGGAGAATCAGCTCTGTAAAGTACGTCATTAAGCTAATTAAATAAATACTTCAATGTAATTAATGTAACTTGTTTGTTTAGAGGAGAAAAAGTCACTATTGTTGTCATTATTGTTATCCCAGTATAAATAATGCTGGTGTTGGTGGTGATGGTGGTAGTGTGGTGGTGATGGTGGTAGTGTTGTGGTGATGGTGGTAGTGTCGTGGTGATGGTGGTAGTGTGGTGGTGATGGTGGTAGTGTGGTGGTGATGGTGGTAGTGTTGTGGTGATGGTGGTAGTGTCGTGGTGATGGTGGTAGTGTGATGGTGATGGTGGTAGTGTCGTGGTGATGGTGGTAGTGTCGTGGTGATGGTGGTAGTGTGGTGGTGATGGTGGTAGTGTGGTGGTGATGGTGGTAGTGTTGTGGTGATGGTGGTAGTGTTGTGGTGATGGTGGTAGTGTGGTGGTGATGGTGGTAGTGTGGTGGTGATGGTGGTAGTGTTGTGGTGATGGTGGTAGTGTCGTGGTGATGGTGGTAGTGTGGTGGTGATGGTGGTAGTGTTGTGGTGATGGTGGTAGTGTGGTGGTGATGGTGGTAGTGTTGTGGTGATGGTGGTAGTGTGGTGGTGATGGTGGTAGTGTGGTGGTGATGGTGGTAGTGTTGTGGTGATGGTGGTAGTGTGGTGGTGATGGTGGTAGTGTTGTGGTGATGGTGGTAGTGTTGTGGTCATGGTGGTAGTGTGGTGGTGATGGTGGTAGTGTTGTGGTGATGGTGGTAGTGTCGTGGTGATGGTGGTAGTGTTGTGGTGATGGTGGTAGTGTTGTGGTCATGGTGGTAGTGTGGTGGTAGTGTTGTGGTGATGGTGGTGGTAGTGTGGTGGTGATGGTGGTAGTGTCGTGGTGATGGTGGTAGTGTCGTGGTGATGGTGGTAGTGTCGTGGTGATGGTGGTAGTGTGGTGGTGATGGTGGTAGTGTCGTGGTGATGGTGGTAGTGTCGTGGTGATGGTGGTAGTGTGGTGGTGATGGTGGTAGTGTGGTGGTGATGATGGTAGTGTCGTGGTGATGGTGGTAGTGTGGTGGTGATAGTGGTAGTGTCGTGGTGATGGTGGTAGTGTGGTGGTGAGGGTAGTAGTGTGGAGGTGATAGTAGTAATGTGATGGTGATGAGGGTAGTAGTGTGGAGGTGATGGTAGTAATGTGGTGATGGTGGTAGTGTGTTGGTGATAGTAGTAATGTGATGGTGATGGTGATGGTGGTAGTGTGGTGGTGATGGTGGTAGTGTGGTGTTGATGGTGGTAGTGTGGTGTTGATGGTGGTAGTGTCGTGGTGATGGTGGTAGTGTCGTGGTGATGGTGGTAGTGTGGTGGTGGTGGTGGTCGTGTGGTGGTGGTGGTGGTAGTGTGGTGGTGATGGTGGTAGTGTGGTGGTGATGGTGGTAGTGTCGTGGTGATGATGGTAGTGTGGTGGATGGGTAGTGTCGTGGTGATGGTGGTAGTGTCGTGGTGATGGTGGTAGTGTTGTGGTGATGGTGGTAGTGTGGTGGTGATGGTGGTAGTGTGGTGGTGATGGTGGTAGTGTCGTGGTGATGGTGGTAGTGTGGTGGTGATGGTGGTAGTGTCGTGGTGATGGTGGTAGTGTGGTGGTGATGGTGGTAGTGTGGTGGTGATGGTGGTAGTGTCGTGGTGATGGTGGTAGTGTCGTGGTGATGGTGGTAGTGGTGATAGTGGTGGTGGTGATGGTGGTAGTGTGTGGTGATGGTGGTAGTGTGGTGGTGATGGTGGTAGTGTCGTGGTGATGGTGGTAGTGTGGTGGTGATGGTGGTAGTGTCGTGATGGTGAGTGTGGTGGTGATGGTGTAGTGTGGTGATGGTGGTAGTGTGGTGGAGATGATGGTGGTAGTGTGGTGGTGATGATGGTAGTGTGGTGGTGATGGTGGTAGTGTCGTGGTGACGGTGGTAGTGTGGTGGTGAGGGTAGTAGTGTGGAGGTGATAGTAGTAATGTGATGGTGATGAGGGTAGTAGTGTGGAGGTGATGGTAGTAATGTGGTGATGGTGGTAGTGTGTTGGTGATAGTAGTAATGTGATGGTGATGGTGATGGTGGTAGTGTGGTGGTGATGGTGGTAGTGTGGTGGTGATGGTGGTAGTGTCGTGGTGATGGTGGTAGTGTCGTGGTGATGGTGGTAGTGTCGTGGTGATGGTGGTAGTGTGGTGGTGATGGTGGTAGTGTCGTGGTGACGGTGGTAGTGTGGTGGTGAGGGTAGTAGTGTGGAGGTGATAGTAGTAATGTGATGGTGATGGTGATGGTGGTAGTGTGGTGGTGATGGTGGTAGTGTGGTGGTGATGGTGGTAGTGTCGTGGTGATGGTGGTAGTGTGGTGGTGATGGTGGTAGTGTCGTGGTGATGGTGGTAGTGTGGTGATGAGGGTAGTAGTGTGGAGGTGATGGTAGTAATGTGATGGTGATGGGGGTAGTGTGTTTGTGATAGTAGTAATGTGATGGTGATGGTGATGGTGGTAGTGTGGTGGTGATGGTGGTAGTGTGGTGGTGATGGTGGTAGTGTCGTGGTGATGGTGGTAGTGTCGTGGTGATGGTGGTAGTGTCGTGGTGATGGTGGTAGTGTCGTGGTGATGTTGGTAGTGTGGTGATGAGGGTAGTAGTGTGGAGGTGATGGTAGTAATGTGATGGTGATGGTGGTAGTGTGTTGGTGATAGTAGTAATGTGATGGTGATGGTGATGGTGGTAGTGTGGTGGTGATGGTGGTAGTGTGGTGGTGATGGTGGTAGTGTCGTGGTGATGGTGGTAGTGTGGTGATGAGGGTAGTAGTGTGGAGGTGATGGTAGTAATGTGATGGTGATGGGAGTAGTGTGTTGGTGATAGTTGTAATGTGATGGTGATGGTGATGGTGGTAGTGTGGTGGTGATGGTGGTAGTGTGGTGGTGATGGTGGTAGTGTCGTGGTGATGGTGGTAGTGTCGTGGTGATGGTGGTAGTGTCGTGGTGATGGTGGTAGTGTGGTGATGAGGGTAGTAGTGTGGAGGTGATGGTAGTAATGTGATGGTGATGGTGGTAGTGTCTTGGTGATAGTAGTAATGTGATGGTGATGGTGATGGTGGTAGTGTGGTGGTGATGGTGGTAGTGTGGTGGTGATGGTGGTAGTGTCGTGGTGATGGTGGTAGTGTGGTGGTGATGGTGGTAGTGCCGTGGTGATGGTGGTAGTGTGGTGATGAGGGTAGTAGTGTGGAGGTGATGGTAGTAATGTGATGGTGATGGTGGTAGTGTGTTGGTGATAGTAGTAATGTGATGGTGATGGTGATAGTGGTAGTGTCGTGGTGATGGTGGTAGTGTGGTGGTGATGGTGGTACCGTGGTGATGAGGGTAGTAGTGTGGTGGTGATGGTAGTAATGTGACGGTGATGGTGGTAGTGTAGTGGTGATGATGGTAGTGTAGTGGTGATGGTGGTAGGGTAATGGTGGTAGTGTGGTGGTGATGGTGGTAGGGTAATGGTGGTAATGTGGTGGTTATGGTGTTAGGGTGATGGTGGTAGTGTGGTGGTGATGGTGGTAGGGTGATGGTGGTAGTGTGGTGGTGATGGTGGTAGGGTAATGGTGGTAGTGTGGTGGTGATGATGGTAGGGTGATGGTGGTAGTGTGGTGGTGATGATGGTAGGGTGATGATGATACGGTGATGGTGGTAGTGTGGTAGTGATGATGGTAGGGTGATGATGGTAGGGTGATGATGGTAGGGTGATGGTGGTAGTGTGGTGGTGATGATGGTAGGGTGATGATGGTAGGGTGATGGTGGTAGTGTGGTGGTGATGATTGTAGGGTGATGATGGTAGGGTGATGGTGGTAGTGTGGTGGTGATGATGGTAGGGTGATGGTGGTAGTGCGGTGGTGATGATGGTAGGGTGATGGTGGTAGTGTGGTGGTGATTATGGTAGGGTGATGGTGGTAGTGTGGTGGTGATGATGGTAGGGTGATGATGGTAGGGTGATGGTGGTAGTGTGGTGGTGATGATGGTAGGGTGATGATGGTAGGGTGATGGTGGTAGTGTGGTGGTGATGATGGTAGGGTGATGATGATAGGGTGATGGTGGTAGTGTGGTGGTGATGATGGTAGGGTGATGATGGTAGGGTGATGATGGTAGGGTGATGATGGTAGGGTGATGATGGTAGGGTGATGATGGTAGGGTGATGGTGGTAGGGTGGTGATGATGGTAGGGCGATGATGATAGGGTGATGGTGGTAGTGTGGTGGTGATGATGGTAGGGAGATGATGGTAGGGAGATGATGGTAGGGAGATGATGGTAGGGAGATGATGGTAGGGAGATGATGGTAGGGAGATGATGGTAGGGAGATGATGGTAGGGAGATGATGGTAGGGAGATGATGGTAGGGAGATGATGGTAGGGAGATGATGGTAGGGTGATGATGGTAGGGTGATGGTGGTAGGGTGATGGTGGTAGGGTGATGATGGTAGGGTGATGGTGGTATGGTGATGGTGATGGTTATAGTGAGTATAAAAGCCACAAGACAGGTCAGTCACCCTCTTGACAACTTTGTACAAATTTACTTAATAAAACCTTCTGTGTGAGGAACCTTCACAGGCATTTGTGTATACCTATTACAATCCTTACATGTATGTGCGTATATCTCCTCAAACATTTCCGTGTATATTTATTTCAATCTTTACATACATGTGCCTATATAATCTCCAACCGTCAGGGTCATCCGTATATATTACGCCTTGCGTATTGCGATCATTATTGGTCAAACATACACAATAACGCATACGTTACACACACACACACACACACACACACACACACACACACACACACACACACACACACACACACACACACACACACACACACACACACTCACACACACACACACACACACACACACACACACACACACACACACACACACACACACACACACACACACACACACACGCACACACACACTGCAAGAGAGTTTGAATATTCTCTTAGTTGAGTTAGTAAATGGTTATTTATTAATCACCAGCTGGTTGGCCAACCTCTGGTCCATCAACAGCTGGTGCGTCAACCTCTGATGCACCAGCAGCTGATGCATCTAGCAACTGGTGCATCAGCAGCTGGTCATCAACAAGCGGCGCCTATTAATGACCAGCTGTAAGTTATTCCTTGATATTTACATCTGAACGGAGACAGTTAATAGTGAATGTGTGTCTCCCTAAGGCAGTCTGATCCACGTAATTAAAATTTAATTCCGTGCAAGGTAACACATGCATAGCAATAGCACCCCCCACCCCTGATAGTTTCCGGGGTGGGGGGGAAATTACTCGTGGATTCTCTAGCACTGACAGACTCACCTATGACAGAACTAGAGTACTCACCGTGAATAACACTGATACAGACTCACCTATGACAAAACTAGAGTACTCACCGTGAGTAACAATGATACAGACTCACCTATGACAAAACTAGAGTACTCACAGTGAGTAACACTGATACAGACTCACCTGTGACAAAACTAGAGTACTCACAGTGAGTAACACTGATACAGACTCACCTATGACAAAACTAGAGTACTCACCGTGAGTAACACTGATACAAACTCACCTGTGACAGAATTACAGTACTCACCATGAGTAACATTGCTACACACTCACCTATGACAAAACTAGAGTACAGATGATAAGTAACAATGACACAGACACATCTATAGAAAAAACCTAACATGTATTTTCATAAGAGTTGAAAATATAAGAATAAAAATGTAATTCCATTCTTTTATTGGTAAAAAAAAGCATTGTACAATAGCCAGTAGCAAAACAAAAGCCTCAAACAACTATTTTATCAACTACACTTCCAATGGTAATTAGCTTCTACCTAGGCTAATATAGATTTAACGAGATAAACGATGTAAAGAAAATCGTATATATTTTTTTTTAAATATTAATTTAAACTTGCGTATACGAAAAATATTAGCAAAAACACTGATATTTTTATTATATAATAAACAATATAAGAGATATAGTGACGGAGTGAGTGATGGTAAACGTG
Source organism: Cherax quadricarinatus (assembly GCF_038502225.1). NCBI lineage: Eukaryota > Metazoa > Arthropoda > Malacostraca > Decapoda > Parastacidae > Cherax > Cherax quadricarinatus. The sequence continues at coordinate 50,912,499 of NC_091302.1, read as the reverse complement.
TTTCTTCTTTCTCTGGGTCACCATACCTTGGTGGGAGACGGTCTGTTTTTTTTTGAGAAAAAACCCACCGTGGGAAAAAAAGCACGAAAAGCAGTGTATATTATACAAATACATTGACACGCTAGCCTTAAAAGTGATACTCACGGTATATTCGGTGGATATATTCGAAGGAGTATATCTCTCTTGATGTGTATACACCGAGAGAAACAACACACGTACACTCGGAGGAGTATGTATATCTTAGAGTATGTGTATTTAAAGGTTAATATAATCCTAATTTTAGGTATTAAAGTATTCTTGACTGGTGGAGAACAGGTGCCATGCAGCCTTAACGACCCTTGCACAGTGGATAGTCTTTAAACCTAGTAGAACACCCGACCAACCAGGCAAAAAATAACCAACCAACCAATTAACGAAAATCATACACACAGCTAGATTTTAAGCAAGCTAACAGGAAATAAATGTTGCAAAACTAACGCTTAACGAAGCGCCATTATCGGTGATCTTGTAACATGCAACACAGGTTGGTAACACCTGCTGTAAACACTGACTAGTAACACCTACACGAAACACAGGTTGGTAACACATGCTGTAAACACAGG
>NC_091302.1:50889397-50906897 GCF_038502225.1 Cherax quadricarinatus | reverse complement strand
CGACGAATTATACATTGTGAAAGAAACACTTTTAGACCCTCAACAGTGAAAAGAATTTTAGATTATAGATCTTTTATAAATCATAGATCTATGATAAAGTGCAGATTGTGAGGTATTATATACCTTTTTAAATTATAGCTTGAGAAATAAAAGATTTTTTTTTATTACCGTGAAAAATTATAGAAAGTTATAAAATACATATTATTATACACTTTGTTATATATATTATTTAATAGATTAGTGATATCTATAATTACTTGTAATGGGTTATAGATTCTTTAAATAGATACTGATATTGTTATTGATTATAAGAAATTACAGATACTCGAAAACGTATAATTAGGGTTTGTGAATTATTAAAACTTTGTTATCACTGTAAGATTAGACACTTGAGACGACGTTTCGCTCTATCTTCAACTATTACGCGATGTTTCGGTCTGTCCTGGACTGTTAGGTGGCGTTGCGGTCCACCCTGGTTCAGTATTCGACATTTGGGTCAGTCCTGGGTCACTATGTGTCGTTCGATCCGTCCTGGTTCATTACTCGATGTTTCAGTCTGTCCTGAATCATTACTCGACATTTCGGTCCGTCCTGTTTTGTTTTGTTCCACTTTGGACTATTTTTCAATTCCTTTCGGAATTGTTGCGCCCATGGTATTTTCTTTTTTTTATTCCTGATGAGAATATATAAATGCTGGAGAGAGAGAGAGAGAGAGAGAGAGAGAGAGAGAGAGAGAGAGAGAGAGACGTTCAATGTTGCAGAGCTTTAGCATCACTTTTGTATGTGCTAAATGGAACGCTATATGAATAAATTTCTTTGTCACACAAACACACACACACACACACACACACACACACACACACACACACACACACACACACACACACACACACACACACACACATACAGAAGCAGCATGAACACCACCTCCTCCATCACACTAACTATAGACACTACATGTCACGTACCGGCCGTTTCCCTTAGTTATTTTACTAATAACACCATAAAGTTTTTATTTGCATTAATAATTAGGCACGAGTGACAGATTTAGGGACATTTAACCCTTAATGGCTGGATCCTGGAGGTGGGGTCCCTGTTAACCAGGAGTCTTGAAGAGTCTTCCTCCCTCCCTAGGGAGGTCTTGTATCATGCAAGTCCTTGAGGAAGCTTTCAACGATCACTTGGATCCGTGTAGTTACTTACGATCGTGAGTCTTCTGTAGTCCCCAGGAGTCTTTAAGGACCCTCCTCAATTCTAATTCTGTCAGGGGAGGGCCCACAACTGAGAGGAACCCATTAACTGAGGGACCCAGTAACCCAGAGGACCCATTAACTGAGATGACCCATTAACACATTGTGTATATAATTCATCTGTTTACTTTACGAGGATGTTTGGTTTTGAATTAAGCTTGACAATGGTAAATCTATTACATGTGCCTTACTTATTATCAATATATCTTCGTATATACTGTGGTGTTGCAGTAATACCTTACTGGTATTACTGCAACACCACACAGCTTAACAGTTTTTGCGTCGTTACTTAGATATGGAGTCCTATTTTAAGTCAATTTCATTGTTCCATTTGACCAGGTTTTTGGCTATTTCACTAATATGTTTCCTTTTTCATTGACTGAGCACAAGAACCTGCCCATTCAAAAGCTCGCAAAAGTTGGTAATTTGGTCATGTGTACGGTCTAGGGTTTTGAGACTCTCTGATCATGGGTTCTAACCCCACCCGTGGTATGGTTGATCATGTGTTATAACCGTGTTATAATCTACGAGCACTCACCCGTCAGCTGTGTAGACAGATATCCTCAACAATTTCATCGATCTAAGAGAAAAATTCTTGATGACGGAACGTCCATGGTAGTCAACCTCTTCGGTGTTGTGTTCTGGATGTCGCTCTTCAGGCGAGTCCTTCCCACCAGACACGCCTCCTGAAGGCCGGTGTCGCCACAGCGTCTGACCAAGGTATTTCAACGAGAAATAATTCTCTTTGAGATAGATAAAGCCTTCCATTGATCTCAGCTTGGCTGCGGGAAGGGGAAAACCCCCTTACTACAACTACTCTTGCCTCGCTTCACTCCCCTTCCTGTTTCTCGTGCCTTTACCACAGCTCCCCCTACCTATTACTACTATTAGTACTTCTACTGCTATTTCCACTTCTACTTCCACCAGCACATTACCTCTACCGCTACTTCTCCATTTCTTTCTTGCTCGCTTTGTCCCATCCTTGTTTTCCTCTCCTGCATATCTGGCTCCCTCACCTCCGTGTGTTAGTGTCGCTAGTCAATGACCCATGACGGACCGAAACATCGTCATAAGATTCTTTCTTCTATGTATGGGTTGTGTATTTTTTTTTTTTTTTTTTTTGGGGGGGGGGGGTAACCTTCTCTGGTGTTTCCGTAGTTCTCTTCACTTGATATCTACAAAGGTGATTTAAAAAAACCTAATAAGTTTCTGTATTTTTTAAGCATTTGGAGGGAAGGATGGACGGAACAGCTATGGGTCAACACGCGCTGAGTGAACATCTCCATGTATTAACTGTTCTCTAAACGCAATAATAAACCTGTACATGCGCTATACGCGGCAAGGAAACGCGCCATTATCAAAACACAAAGGGATGCAATAAGAATAGACAGACACATCAATACCATAACATCCCACTGGATGAGCATTTGCCCAACCTTCACCCCAGTAACGGTAATCTCCCCAACAACCCATTACTCCCTCGCACAAGCCAAACAACTGCCCATTCCATCTCCGCCGAGCCACTGATACATCTACCATAAATTTCAAACGTGGGAAAAAAATATAGCTTTAAGATACAGCTTACTTAGCCTTTATTAGCTGATACCGCTCAAGCTAAAATCGCATAGTATCTTTGTTGGGTCGTTTTAGGCTGACCCTCTGGCTGCTGCTTGTACTTCGAGTAATTTTGATAAGAGCTGAGTTAAGGTACTTGGTTCAGCCTCTCAGACTATTATTAGGGTATAACATTACACTGTTTTGTTAAGCTCATATTTTCTTGCCTCTTAAACAGCCAGAGCTGGGATTATGTTTCATAGCCGAGAGGTAGTTTCTGTGTTATGACAGCAATATAGTAGTTCCTGTGTCATGACAGGAATATGGTAGTTCCTGTGTCATGACAGGAATATAGTAGTTCCTGTGTCATGACAGGAATATGGTAGTTACTGTGTCATGTCAGCAATATGGTAGTTTCTGTGTCATGACAGCAATATGGTAGTTCCTGTGTCATGACAGCAATATGGTAGTTCCTGTGTCATGACAGGAATATGGTAGTTCTTGTGTCATGACAGCAACATGGTAGATCCTGTGTCATGACAGGAATATGGTAGTTCTTGTGTCATGACAGCAACATGGTAGATCCTGTGTCATGACAGGAGTATGGTAGTTCCTGTGTCATGACAGCAATATGGTAGTTCCTGTGTCATGACAGCAGTATGGTAGTTCCTGTGTCATGACAGCAGTATGGTAGTTCCTGTGTCATGACAGCAGTATGGTAGTTACTGTGTCATGTCAGCAATATGGTAGTTTCTGTGTCATGACAGGAATATGGTATTTCCTGTGTCATGACAGCAATATGGTAGTTCCTGTGTCATGACAGGAATATGGTAGTTCTTGTGTCATGACAGCAACATGGTAGATCCTGTGTCATAACAGGAATATGATAGTTCCTGTGTCATGACAGGAATATGGTAGTTTCTGTGTCATGACAGCAACATGGTAGTTCCTCTGTCATGACAGCAATATGGTAGTTCCTGTGTCATGGCAGGAGTATGGTAGTTCCTGTGTCATGACAGCAATATGGTAGTTCCTGTGTCATGACAGCAATATGGTAGTTCCTGTGTCATGACAGCAGTATGGTAGTTCCTGTGTCATGACAGCAGTATGGTAGTTCCTGTGTCATGACAGCAGTATGGTAGTTCCTGTGTCATGACAGCAGTATGGTAGTTCCTGTGTCATGACAGCAGTATGGTAGTTCCTGTGTCATAACAGGAATATAATAGTCCCTGTGTCATGACAGTAATATGGTAGTTTCTGTGTCATGACAGCAATATGGTAGTTCCTGTGTCATGACAGCAGTATGGTAGTTCTTGTATCATGACATCAGTATGGTAGTTTCTATGTCATAACAGCAACATGGTAGTTGCTGTCTCATAACACCAGCATGGTATTTTCTGTTTCATAATTAAAGTATGGTAGTTTCTGTCTCATAACTATGGTATGGTAGTTCCTCTGTCATGATTATGGTACGTATGGTAGTTTCTCTCATAAGACAGGAAGGATAAAACAAGCTGAGAAATCAAGAGGAGATAAGAGAAAGAGGCGAAGATCAGATCAAGTCACGAATCCTGGTTCACTTTAGCGAATCCTGGTTCGCCCTGGCTCGAATCCTGGTTCGCCCTGGCTCGAATCCTGGTTCGCCCTGGCTCGAATCCTGGTTCGCCCTGGCTCGAATCCTGGCCTTTGAGCTTAATTAAACCTTGTTTTCCGTAAGTCACCTGCACCAATAACACCGGCAGAAAAACTCTCTCTCTCTCTCTCTCTCTCTCTCTCTCTCTCTCTCTCTCTCTCTCTCTCTCTCTCTCTCTCTCTCTCGCACATTGCTAGCGGCTCACCTTCAGTTATTGAGCTAGCCAGCATTTATATTACTCGGCGTTGTGGGTTAAATTGCAGCGCACTAAGAGTCGAGTATCATGTGCATTACAGCGTTGCTTTCACCCTTACTGTATTCTGTCTTAAACACTGTACATCCTCACCTCTCGTGGAGAGAGAGAGAGAGAGAAAGAGAGAGAGGCACTATCCCAAGGGTTCGCAACACCGAGCAGCAGCAACACAATGCTCGCTGCTCTGGGATCTACGCTCTTCCTAATGAGTGTGTTGCCAAACTCTCTTTGAACAGTCTAGGATCTCGCAACCTACTGGGACGACGGCTGCTGTCTTGTTTATCTTCCGAGTCCGTCTAAAGCCGACAATATCATCACTGTGGTCACACGTAGTCCCAAACCGCCTTCTGTCTTCCCATGGTATCTTCTCCATCTCGTGGAGGGCCAAATGTGCTTAAAATACAAGGTCTACTGTTGTACCTGTCTCTGTTGAACCGTTGTAGAGTCTGTGCCGGGTAAAGAGCAGCAACCAGGCTTCTCCTGGTAATATAGTTACCTCCTATATATCCTACATTCCTTCCCTTGGAAAGCGAACCGGTCTGTCGATGCTCAACGCAGATACGGATCATCTCATTGAGGAGAAGGATGGGACTCAACTCTCCTTCAATTTCACCCGTTAAATTCAAGTTAACATAGTGGCAATTGAAAAGAAAAATGTTACAAATATACTACCTTACGCTTATGGGAAATTTATACGTCAACCTGACGTATAAATTTCTCATCATAATTATTTCCAGGAAGTTTTATTGCAAATGCTAAAATTAAATCAACATATACTAAATTGTGAAATAGACAAATTAATAAATACTCTATATAGAAAATCAACATTTATTGGTATTGGTTCGAAGTGTCTCACATTGTGTCTAAAATAGTATATAATTAACAGTGTTATAACAAGTAATAATAATAGAATTAGAACACGTATTAATAGTGTTCGAACACATATTTATAGTGTTAGAACCGTTACAATACATATTAATAGTATTTAAACACGTTTTAAAAGTTTTAGAACGCTTATTAATAGTCTTTAAACACATTAAAAGTTTTACAACACGTATTAATAGCGTTTTAACACGTTTGAATATGACTTAGGGTACATGTATCAATTATAATCCATTCGATAATGAGAATAAGTCCTTATAAATTATTTTCAACAAAAATGCTTAAACAGTGAAAGCAAATTATTTTACAGAGTGTTGAGTAAATTTCTGAATAATTTTCTCAGTCCCTGAGGACGCACAATGCATTAAACTACATAACTTAGAAAGGCTGAGTTTTCACATTCGTGAAGATCTCGGTATTATTTTACTCTTTCCACAGTTCACTTTTTTTTATTCCATAATCGAATGTTATCTGACGACCTGAACTTTGATGTTGTCTGTGTGTTAAGTGTTCGTCCTGTAATGTTGCATACATATATACATACATACATATATATATATATATATATATATATATATATATATATATATATATATATATATATATATATATATATATATATATATGCATACTGTATATAATCTATCATAATTCAGTGAATAACGTTGTTAAAAATCATTAGGTGAGTTCAGAGCTTAGGTCAGACACAGCCACACAACCGCCGCTGTGTATGAAAGTGACATTTAACATGAGAGATAGAATGTGTTTTTCCTGTCGCAAGTCTCGCTTCGTTAGGATAATTGACATGTAATTTTACGGTTGTTAATCTCTCTTGTTTGTGATAGTTTGTCGTTAACAGGAAGGGAGATGTTTAACGCTTTGGTGATTGATCTGATGACTGACACTGCGATACAAGTGTTGTTTAAAGGTGATGACAGCAGATGATGTCAGGTAAACAGTTTCTGTCCCAAGTAGGAGGCCAAGAATACATTCAGAGTGACGGACGGGACAAGAAAAACAGTCCTTCCTTGCTGTGACTGTCAGAATCCGGTAAACAGTCTTTCACCTTCCTCATTGTGACATGTGGCACCAATCTTTCTCTCTCTCTCTCTCTCTCTCTCTCTCTCTCTCTCTCTCTCTCTCTCTCTCTCTCTCTCTCTCTCTCTCTCTCTCTCTCTCTCTCTCTCTCTCTCCTCACAAATATAAACAAACAACCTGCAGATCTCATTAGCGAGGCAGTTTTCTCCAACTCAGCGCTCACGCTAAGTTCCATCAGTCAACTTCTTTTGTGTGTGGCTGGCGACGAGCGATATTCCGGCAACGCTCCCAAAGTGTGAGTCCAACTCCTCTCACTTCCACGTATCTACACCTTCGAAAGGACCGGCATTTTCCGTATACTTGCGGAGTCTCAATGACTCAACGTCGTGACTAGACGCTTGGGTCACTAAAATTAATCCCGCTTCCAACAATAGCGAAGACTCGCCTTCGAAAACAAGCGTTGTGTGGAGCTTTATCAGACCATGAACTGAAGCTCTACACAGACAGAAACGTTGTCCCAGTGGAAAGCTTGTTTTCCAAACTGTCTTTCTTCCACTGGTCTTCCCCCTTTATGATCACCGTCATTTCCAAGCTTAAGTTGCTCATTATATTCTTCTGGCTTTGACAAAATATTTAACGAGAACAAGTACGCTAAAAGCAGCTTATTATATTTTTTATATAAATATTAATTGCAAAGTTTTATTTCCACTAATATAATAGAGATGTTTACATTTTTAGTTACTGCTCAGCTCTCAAGTAATTATATAGCCAAGACTGCTTGGTTTAATCTCTCTATAATGCTTATAATTCGTTGATTTAACTTCATGGTAAAAATTGTTATATTCCATGTTTAACACTCATTAAAATTACGTCAAATGATGCACAGTATACATGATGTACAGATTTGATCACACGCCAGGTACATATCTGAGCAACATCCGTCACGTAAAACAAACAACCTAAGTTGTGTAACACAAGTTCTTTAACACAATTCGAGTAATAAGTCGTGTAACATAAGTCGTGTAACATAAGTCGTGTAACATAAGTCGTGTAACGTAAGTCGTGTAACATAAGTCGTGTAACATAAGTCGTGTAACACAACTCAGGTACATATTTTAACACATGAACACATCTGAACAACAAACACCATGATAAAAAATCTGATAATATGGTACAAAAAAAACCACAACACACACTGTCTTACTTGAAGCTGCAAATTTTCAGAAAGATAGCCAGGAATTTCTTTTCCTCGTTCATTTTTTTTTCACAAGGGAATCAGTGGTAATGATTCTCCATTATTGAGAAAGCCGGCGTTTAACACGGCTGAATGGCGATGAGATTTTTCTTCCTTCGGATATAACGAGGATATCGCACATGGATAAATTCTATTGATATCTTTTTTTCCCTTGAGATATTTTTTTATTGTTATCTTTTACTCTCACTGGTGTTTGCGTTAGTTTTCACGTTGCTTCGTGTACTCACCTGTTTGTGGTTGCAGGAGTCGATTTTCACAGTTCCTGGCCCCTCCTCTTCGCTATTCGCTACTAGATCCACTCTCTTCCTGCTCCATGAACTTTATGGTACCTCTTCTTAAAGTTATGTATGTATCCTGCCTCCACTGCATCACTCTCTAGATTGTTCCACTTCCTGACAACTCTATGACTGAAGAAGTACTTCCTAACATCCCTGTGACATACGAAGACATACATCTTCACAGAAAAGTATCTAAATGGACATGACTTTTCACAGACGTGTTTAGCAACCAACGTCTTGAGAAAAACCTGCAGTCACGGAAAAGTCTTCACCGTCAATTTTTTTTTAAGACAAGTGACTGAAGTCTTTTGTTGGAAGATTTTCACGTACCTTTTTTTCTTTTGGGGGAGTGAGGGATTATGGACATTTTATTTTTTCCGAAGTTAGATGGATGAGTTTAAAATATCAGTGAGGCTATTGATGGCATAGTTAGTGGTAAATTAACTTAGTCTAACTTGCTATAACAGTCACTGACTTACGTCCACTCTCACTCTCAGTATGTCTCTCTCTCTCTCTCTCTCTCTCTCTCTCTCTCTCTCTCTCTCTCTCTCTCTCTCTCTCTCTCTCTCTCTCTCTCTCTCTCTCTCCAAATAACACAGACAACACTAGAGATTCCAAATTCCTGAAAGAACGACATTTTCCTCCGTGTCTCGGCATTGGGAATTATATTGACAGAAAGTATTCTAACCCCAGTGTTGCCAGGGACCTGTGACCCTTCCTTTCTTCCTTCCAGTGTTGCCAGGGACCTGTGACCCTTCCTTCCCTCCTTCCAGTGTTGCCAGGGACCTGTGACCCTTCCTTCCCTCCTTCCAGTGTTGCCAGGGACCTGTGACCCTTCCTTCCCTCCTTCCAGTGTTACCAGGGACCTGTGACCCTTCCTTCCCTCCTTCCAGTGTTGCCAGGGACCTGTGACCCTTCCTTTCTTCCTTCCAGTGTTGCCATGGACCTGTGACCCTTCCTTCCCTTCTTCCAGTGTTGCCAGGGACCTGTGACCCTTCCTTTCTTCCTTCCAGTGTTGCCAGGGACCTGTGACCCTTCCTTCCCTCCTTCCAGTGTTGCCAGGGACCTGTGACCCTTCCTTTCTTCCTTCCAGTGTTGCCAGGGACCTGTGACCCTTCCTTCCCTCCTTCCAGTGTTGCCAGGGACCTGTGACCCTTCCTTTCTTCCTTCCAGTGTTACCAGGGACCTGTGACCCTTCCTTCCCTCCTTCCAGTGTTGCCAGGGACCTGTGACCCTTCCTTTCTTCCTTCCAGTGTTACCAGGGACCTGTGACCCTTCCTTCCCTCCTTCCAGTGTTGCCAGGGACCTATGACCCTTCCTTCCCTCCTTCCAGTGTTGCCAGGGACCTGTGACCCTTCCTTCCCTCCTTCCAGTGTTGCCAGGGACCTGTGACCCTTCCTTCCCTCCTTCCAGTGTTGCCAGGGACCTGTGACCCTTCCTTCCCTCCTTCCAGTGTTGCCAGGGACCTGTGACCCTTCCTTCCCTCCTTCCAGTGTTGCCAGGGACCTGTGACCCTTCCTTCCCTCCTTCCAGTGTTGCCAGGGACCTGTGACCCTTCCTTCCCTCCTTCCAGTGTTGCCAGGGACCTGTGACCCTTCCTTCCCTCCTTCCAGTGTTGCCAGGGGCCTGTGACCCTTCCTTCCCTCCTTCCAGTGTTGCCAGGGACCTGTGACCCTTCCTTCCCTCCTTCCAGTGTTGCCAGGGACCTGTGACCCTTCGTTCCCTCCTTCCAGTGTTGCCATGGACCTGCGACTCTTCCTTCCCTCCTTCCAGTGTTGCCAGGGACCTGTGACCCTTCCTTCCCTCCTTCCAGTGTTGCCAGGGGCCTGTGACCCTTCCTTCCCTCCTTCCAGTGTTATCAGGGGCCTGTGACCCTTCATTCCCTCCTTCCAGTGTTGCCAGGGGCCTGTGACCCTTCCTTCCCTCCTTCCAGTGTTATCAGGGGCCTGTGACCCTTCATTCCCTCCTTCCAGTGTTGCCATGGACCTGCGACTCTTCCTTCCCTCCTTCCAGTGTTGCCAGGGACCTGTGACCCTTCCTTCCCTCCTTCCAGTGTTGCCAGGGGCCTGTGACCCTTCCTTCCCTCCTTCCAGTGTTATCAGGGGCCTGTGACCCTTCATTCCCTCCTTCCAGTGTTGCCAGGGGCCTGTGACCCCTCCTCCCCCCCCTCCCAATGTTCCCAGGGGCCTGTGACCCCTCCTTCCCCCCTCCCAGTGTTGCCAGGGGCCTGTGACCCCTCCTTCCCCCACTCCCAGTGTTGCCAGGGGCCTGTGACCCCTCCTTCCCCCACTCCCAGGGTTGCCAGGGGCCTGTTACCCCTCCTTCCCCCCTCCCAGTCATTCACTGCTGATCAAAAACCTGGAAGTTTCTGAGGGCATTTCCGGGTATTCTGTCCAGCATGCCATAAATCTTAGTTTATTGTTGAAAGTCATCTTTTTTTCCTTTATCTTTATTTCTAGTGATATGTTATTCTTTTACTTATCTTTTATTGTGTGTGTGTGTGTGTGTGTGTGTGTGTGTGTGTGTGTGTGTGTGTGTGTGTGTGTGTGTGTGTGTGTTTGTGTGTGTGTGTGTGTGTGTGTGGTTGCTGGGGTTGTGGATGTTGTGATTGTAGTAGCTGAGATTGTGGTTGTGGTGGCTGCTGGGGCTCTGGTGAGGTCAGGAACATCATCTCATCTTCCCAGCATTACCGGTAACATTGAGATGAACTCTTCAGATTTTCTCTCTCTTCCTCCTGATGTCTCTTCAGACTTGCCACCCATAGAGGGTGTGCCTTGGTGCTAGTATAGGGCTCTTGATCCCAGGAATTTGAATTAACCCCCCTCTTCTTCCTCGGATTAAATCTCATTACCTCTCATTTCCCAGGTGTTGTAAAACTCCTACCGATTGGTAATCATAATAATAATAATAATAATAATAATAATAATAATAATAATAATAATAATAATAATAATAATAATAATAATAATAATTACATTTATATGTAAATCACTCGGATACCTAGATTTACATCGCTCTTGCCCACGCTAGAGTTACTTTCTAGATTAAGAAAAAATACTTCCCTGACATGGGGAGCTTTCTCCATTTCTTTACCTGTTAGATAGGGGAAACGTTGGTAGTCTCTCTCTCTCTCTCACTCTCTCTCTCTCTCTCTCTCTCTCTCTCTCTCTCTCTCTCTCTCTCTCTCTCTCTCTCTCTCTCTCTCTCTCTCTCTCTCTCTCTCTCTCTCTTTTACACAGGGTTTGACAGGGTTAAGGTTTCCTAGCTTTATTGACAAGCTATTTATAGGTTAAGGATTCCTAACTTTATTGACAAGCTAAGAGCTGTTACCTACATCAGCTCATTTGAAAGCATTTTTATTGTTATGAAACATACAAGTAGGGAACAGGATGAAGTTGGAGCCATCTGTGGGCCAGCATTTTCATTTGATCAACTGACTTTATCTCGTTGACATCATTATGCTGTACGAATGTGTTCCATACTCGAGTCATCCAGGGTATATAGGATCTAAGATGGAGTGATGTTCTGGAGAAGGGTACAGCCAGAGTGAAGTTGCTGCTTTCTGCCCGTCTTGTGGCATAGAAGCTTGTTTCACGCTGTCCTAGAAGTGGATCCAAGCGTGGTACTTTGACAATATTGGCCTTGTACATAACAGTAAGGCCACCCACATCCTTCCTGTGTTGAAGGCTCTGCTGAAATGACAGATCTATCCAGGATAGGTCCAGGCGAGAGATGAGACGTCTTGCTCTGTTCTCTACTCTGTCAAGCAGTCGCAGATGAGAGGGGAGGCAGGCAGACCAAGAAAGTGGAGCATACTCAAGGTGTGTACGTACTTGTGCCTCATACAAAATCTTGCAAACCCTACTGTCAAGCAGATGTGAGATACGGCGAGGTGCTGTAAGCTTCCTGGCTGCCTTGTTTGCAAGATTTACAACATGGTTTTTCATGGTCAGTCTGGAGTCAAATTTCATCCCAAAGATATCAACTTCTTCCCCAGGTGCCAACACCCTCCCATTCATCCTTACTACTGCACCAGCATTATCATCATGGTGCCTAGAGACCATCATCATTTGCGTTTTCTCAGGTACAAATTTTACTTGCCATCTATTTCCCCAAGCTGTTAAAGCTCTTAGCTGATGATTGATGTAGCTTTGAGCAGCTGGCATTTCTTTTCTTGGATAAGTGAATGTCAGTGTACAGTCGTCTACATATGCGTGGGATTCTGGGATGAGATGAAGAAGGTCATTGAAGTAGACATTCCATAACAATGGTCCCAGCACGCTTCCTTGTGGAACACTTGCCCCAATAGGATGTCTTGCTGATTCCGTTCCATTGAGAACTACACTTACAGATCTACCATGAAGGTAATCACTGAGGAGACATAGCGTAGAGCCTGCAATTCCCAGTGCTTGAAGTTTTGCTAAGAGGCCCTGGTGCCACACCCGGTCGAAAGCACCAGCAATGTCCAGTGATACCACACAGCTGACTTTGGATTCATCCAGTGAGTGGTGCCACTTAGTGGAGAGGTTTAATAACAGATCAGCAGCAGAGTAACCTTTCCTGAAGCCATATTGACGATCACAAAGTAGTGAGTGGTAGTCATAAAACTCTGTCATTTGTCTTGAGATTATTGTCTCAAGGATCTTACCAGTGATTGACAGGAGTGACACTGGTCTGTAGTTGCTAATTTCTGCTCTGCTCTTCTTTTTGTGAACAGGGACTACATTTACCTCTTTCCATAGAGAGGGCCATGTACACTGTACTAGGCAGTGCTGAAAGATGCGAGTTAGAGGTGCTGCTAGCTGGTCTGCACATCTTAGCAATCTTGAGCTCAACTTGTCTGGGCCCACAGCCTTTTCTTGGTCAAGTGATTTAAGAAGGAAATGTACCTCCTCCTGCCTTATTGTCACCACTGACAGTTTTGACACAGTTCTTGCATTTAGCCAAGGAGGGTCCCTTGCTGGATAAGGAACATTCTCTCTCTCTCTCTCTCTCTCTCTCTCTCTCTCTCTCTCTCTCTCTCTCTCTCTCTCTCTCTCTCTCTCTCTCTCTCTCTCTCTCTCTCTCTCTCTTTCTCTCTCTCTCTTTCATCAAGTGTAAACACCAGTATGGTAGCAAGCATCTATGCATAGAGGTAGCTTTTAGAGTCAGCCTGTCTCTCTAAATAGAGCTATCTCAAACAACACCTCCACGCTACACACACATTCTTAACAACGCTAGCCTCACAAACAACACTAGCGTCACAAACAACGCCTCCGCGCTACTGTGTTCAGTATTGTCTCCTTCCCGTTTTCACCTGTTAATTGTGTCGCCTGCTTCAACAATCATTCCTGGAACAGATGCCTCCCTGTTACAGAAACTAATCAGTCTTTATAACAGATGGCTCTCTGTTTCTGGGACTAATTCAGTACGTATAACAGGTGACCCTCTCATAGGCAGTAATCAGTTCCTATGATAGTCCCTCATACCGAATAATCAGTCCCTATGAGAAGGATACATCTGGCCCCTGTCAGGGGTAGCAATCAGTCCCTATAACAGTCCCTCACAGGAAATAATCAGTCCCTGTGAGTAGGACACATCTGGTCACTCAGATTTAAAGAGTTCTTAGCGGTGTGCTGACGGAAGGCAAATGACAAGAGTATTATGGAGATTACCTCGCTTCAAGTGGGACACAGAGAATACTTGAAAGGCAGAGTTTCCGACGATGTTATGTATTGATAAATCACTGGTGAAGGATGTGTCTCGTGTTATCCGTGGATACTCTGCTGGTGGATGATGAGTGTCCACGTGTCTCAGGATGTGTTGAGATAGGTGTACACACACACACACACACACACACACACACACACACACACCGCGACAGAACACAAGAAGAAAGGAAGAAACTGAGAGAGATGGTACAAAGGCGAAAGGAGGAAAGAGAGGGGATGGAGAAGACAGACAGGAGATCCCAGACCCAGGAAGAAGATCTAATACAGCCTCCCTCACAACTTTCTATAGAAGCCTCCCAACCAGGTCAACCCCAGTGCAACCAAACACTCTAAATCAAAACACCCATGCCACATCCAATGCCCCCACCCACTACATTACAAACTTCACCCCCACAGCAACAACCCATAGTTCCTTACCAGGTCTCCCACTTCCCCAACCCCAATATACTTCCCAGACCACAGTCTTAGAAAAGAAGTTGAAGGTGTGGTATACAAATGCAGATGGAATAACAAACAAGTATGAGGAGTGGCACGAAAGAATCAAAGAGACATCCCCAGACATAATAGCACTCACAGAAACAAAACTCACCAGAATAATAACAGATTCAATCTTTCCATCCGGATATCAAATCTTCAGGAAAGACAGAGGGAGGAGGAGTTGCACTGCTCATTAAAAACCAGTGGGGTTTTGAGAAAATGGAAGGAATGGATGGCATGGGCGAAAGGGACTACTTAGTAGGAACAATCCAGTCTGAGGGACATAAGGTGATAATTGCAGTAATGTACAACCCACCACAGAACTGCAGGAGGCCAAGAGAAGAATACGATGAGAGCAACAGAGCAATGATCAACACACTAGCCGAGGTGGCCAGGAGAGCACACATGGGGGGAGCAAAGTTACTAGTTATGGGTGATTTCAATCACAAGGAGATTGACTGGGAAAACCTGGAGCCCCATGGGGGTCCCGAAACATGGAGAGCCAAGATGATGGATGTGGTACTGGAGAACCTCATGCATCAACATGTTAGAGACACTACCAGAGAGAGAGGAGAGGATGAACCAGCAAGGTTGGACCTTGTATTCACCATGAGTAGTTCGGACATCGAGGGTATCATGTATGAAAGGCCCCTGGGAGCTAGTGATCATGTGGTTCTGTGCTTCGACTACATAGTTGAGCTCCAAGTGGAGAGAGTAGCAGGAATAGGCTGGGAAAAACCAAACTACAAAAGGGGGAACTACTCAGGCATGAGGAACTTCCTTCAAGACATTCAGTGGGAGAGGGAACTGACAGGAAAACCAGTACAAGAAATGATGGACTATGTAGCAACAAAATGCAAGGAGGCAGAGGAGAGGTTTGTTCCCAAGGGAAACAGAAATAATGGGAAGAACAGAACGAGTCCTTGGTTCACCCAAAGGTGTAGGGAGGCAAAAACTAGGTGTACTAGAGAATGGAGAAGGTACAGAAGACAGAGAACTCAGGAAAATAAAGAAATCAGCCGAAGAGCCAGAAACGAATATGCACAGATAAGAAGGGAGGCTCAGAGACAATATGAAAATGACATAGCATCAAAAGTAAAGACTGACCCGAAGCTGTTGTACAGCCACATCAGGAGGAAAACAACAGTCAAGGACCAGGTAATCAGACTGAGGAAGGGTGATGGGGAATTCACAAGAAACGACCGAGAGGTATGTCAGGAGCTCAACACAAGATTTAAAGAGGTATTTACAGTGGAAACCAGTAGGACTCCAAGAAATCAGAACAGGGGGGCACACCAGCAAGTGCTGGATGAGGTACATATAACCAAGGAGGAGGTGAAGAAGCTGCTATGCGAACTTGACACCTCAAAGGCGGTGGGACCAGACAACATCTCTCCATGGGTCCTTAAAGAGGGAGCAGAGATATTGTGTGAGCCATTAACAAAGATCTTCAACACATCATTTGAAACTGGGCAACTCCCTGAGGTATGGAAAATGGCAAATGTAGTCCCAATTTTTAAAAAGGGAGACAGACATGAGGCACTAAACTACAGACCTGTATCTCTAACGTGTATAGTATGCAAGGTCATGGAGAAGATCATCAGGAGGAGAGTGGTGGGGCACCTGGAAAGAAACAAGTGTATAATTGACAACCAGCACGGTTTCAGGGAAGGAAAATCCTGTGTCACAAACCTACTAGAGTTTTATGACAAGGTGACAGAAGTAAGACAAGAGAGAGAGGGGTGGATCGACTGCGTATTTTTGGACTGCAAGAAGGCTTTCGACACAGTTCCTCACAAGAGGTTACTGCAAAAGCTAGAGGACCAGGCACACATAACAGGAAAGGCACTGCAATGGATCAGAGAATATCTGACAGGGAGGAAACAACGAGTCATGGTACGCGACGAGGTGTCAGAGTGGGCGCCTGTGACAAGCGGGGTTCCACAGGGGTCAGTCCTAGGACCTGTGCTGTTCTTGGTATACGTGAATGACATAACGGAAGGGATAGACTCAGAAGTGTCCTTGTTTGCAGACGATGTGAAGTTAATGAGAAGAATCGAATCAGACGAGGATCAGGCAGGACTACAAAGAGATCTGGACAGGCTACAAGCCTGGTCCAGCAACTGGCTCCTTGAATTTAACCCTGCCAAATGCAAAGTCATGAAGATTGGGGAAGGGCAAAGAAGACCGCACACACAATATAGTTTAGATGGCCAAAGACTGCAAACCTCACTAAAGGAAAAAGATCTGGGGGTGAGTATAACACCGAGCATATCTCCTGAGGCGCACATCAATCAGATAACTGCTGCAGCATACGGGCGCCTGGCAAACCTACGGATAGCGTTCCAATACCTCAGTAAGGATTCGTTTAAGACTCTGTACACCATCTACGTCAGGCCCATACTGGAGTATGCAGCACCAGTTTGGAATCCACACCTAGTCAAGCACGTCAAGAAATTAGAGAAAGTGCAAAGGTTTGCAACAAGACTAGTCCCAGAGCTACGGGGATTGTCCTATGAAGAAAGGTTGAGGGAAATCGGCCTGACGACACTGGAGGCCAGGAGGGTCAGGGGAGACATGATAACGACATATAAAATACTGCGCGGAATAGACGAGGTGGACAAAGACGGGATGTTCCAGAGATGGGACACAGACACAAGAGGTCACAATTGGAAGTTGAAGACTCAGATGAATCAAAGGGATGTTAGGAAGTATTTCTTCAGTCATAGAGTAGTCAGGCCATGGAATAGCCTAGAAAGTGATGTGGTGGAGGCAGGAACCATACATAGTTTTAAGGCGAGGTATGATAGAGCTCATGGGGCAGGGAGAGAGAGGACCTAGTAGCAATCAGCGAAGAGGCGGGGCCAGGAGCTGTGACTCGACCCCTGCAACCACAAATAGGTGAGTACAAATAGGTGAGTACACACACACACACACACACACACACACACACACACACAGAAACTCAGAAAAGCATGAGGTGTTGCTCTTAAAGCGAGAGAAACAGAGATCAAACGAAACACGTGTCTCACGGACGATGACACTCCCCTCGAACTATCCACAGGAAAACCACAAGTAAACCAGAGGTAAGGGATAGTGTGTACATCAGGCAACCAGTGTGTGTGTGTGTGTGTGTGTGTGTGTGTGTGTGTGTGTGTGTGTGTGTGTG
>NC_091302.1:50879397-50881897 GCF_038502225.1 Cherax quadricarinatus | reverse complement strand
GAGAGAGGAAAGAAAGGGAATTAATACTGAGGGAACAGAGGCTACAATCTACAGACATGGAGTCGTTACCCTAATAAACAGTCTCGGTCTGTCTGTCTCTGTCTCGGCCTCTGTCTGTATGTGTGTGTGTCTGTCCGAGTCTCTGTCATGCTCTTGTGTGTGTACTCGCCTAATTGTACTCGCCTAATTGTACTCGCCTAATTGTACTCGCCTAATTGTACTCGCCTAATTGTACTCGCCTAATTGTACTCGCCTAATTGTACTCGCCTAATTGTACTCGCCTAATTGTACTCGCCTAATTGTACTCGCCTAATTGTACTCGCCTAATTGCGGTTGCAGGGGTCGAGAGACTGCTCCTGGCCCCGCCTCTTCACTGATTGCTACTGGGTCCTCTCTCTGCTCCATGAGATTTGTCATACCTCGTCTTAAAGCTATGTATGGTTCCTGCCTCCACTACATCATTTGCATGAATATTCCACTTCTTGACTCCTCTGTGACTGAAGAAGTACTTCCTAACATCCCTTTGACTCGTCTGAGTCTTCAGCTTCCAGTTGTGACCCTCTGTTTCTGTGTCCCCTCTCTGGAACATCCTGTCTGTCCACCTTGTCTATTCCACGCAGTATTTTATATGTCGTTATCATGTCTCCCTTAACCCTCCTGTCATCCAGTGTCGTCAGGCCGATTTCCCTCGACCTTTCTTCGGACATTCCCCTGAGCTCCGGAACTAACCTTGTTACAAACCTTTGAACTTTCTATAGTTTCTTGACGTGTTTGACCAGGTGTGGGTTCCAAACTGGTGCTGCATACTCCAGTATGGGCCTGACGTACACGATGTACAATGTCTTGAACGATTCCTTACTAAGGTAACGGAACGCTATTCTCAGGTTTGCCAGGCGCCCATATGCTGCAGCAGTTATCTGGTTGATGTGTGCTTCCGTAGACTTGCTCGGTGTTATGTTCACCCCAAGATCTTTCTCCTTGAGTGAGGTTTGCAGTCTTTGGCCACCTAGCCTATACTCTGTCTGCGGTCTTCTTTGTCCTTTCCCAATCTTCATGACTTTGCATTTGGCGTGGTTGAATTCGAGAAGCCAGTTGCTGGACCACGTGTCCAGCCTGTCCAGGTCTCTCTGTAGTCCTGCCGGATCCTCATCTGATTTAATTCTTCTCATTAACTTCACATCATCTGCGAACAGGGACACTTCTGGGTCTATCCCTTCCATTATGTCATTCACGTATACCAAAAATTGCATTGGTCCTAGGACTGAGCCCTGTGGGACCCCGCTCGTCACATGTGCCCACTGTGATACCTCATCACGTACCATGACTCATTGTTGCCTCCCTGTCAGGTATTCTCTGATCCATTGCAGTGCCCATCCTGTTAAATGCGCCTGATGCTCCAGCTTCTGCACTAATCTCATGTGAGGATCTGTGTCAAAGGCCTTCCTGCAGTCCAGGAAAATGCAATCAACCATCTCTCTCTCTCTCTCTCTCTCTCTCTCTCTCTCTCTCTCTCTCTCTCGTGTCTTGTGTCTTGTGTCTTGCTTCTGTTACCGTGTTATAAAACTCCAGATGGTTTCTGACACAGGATTTGCCTTCCATGAATCCGTGCTGGTTGTCGTTTATAATCTTGTTCCGTTCCAGGTGCTCCACCACTCTGCTCCTGATAATCTTCTCCATAACTTTGCATACTATACACGTCAGTGACACTAGTCTGTAGTTTAGTACCTCATTTCTGTCTCCCTTCTTAGAAATGGGGACTACATTTGCCATCTTCCATACCTCTGGTAGTTGTCCAGTTTCAAGGGATGTGTTGAAGATTGTGGTTAGTGGCACACACAGCGTCTCTACTCCTTCTCTAAGGACCCACGGGGATATGTCCGGTCCCATCGCCTTTGAGGTATCAAAGGCCACTTAACAGCTTCTGCACCTCCTCCTCATTTATGTGTATGTCATCCAACACTTGTTCGTATATTCTCTGTTGGTGTTCCACTTTGTGCTGTCTTCCCAGAGCCCTTCCTGTCTCTACTGTAAATACATCCTTAAATCTCGTGTTGAGCTCCTCGCATACCTCATGATCGTTACTTGTGAGTTCCCCACCTTCTTTCCTCAGCCTGATCACCTGTTCTTTGACTGTTGTCTTCCTCCTGATGTGGCTATACAGCAGTTTTGGGTCAGATTTGACTTTCGATGCTATGTTATTTTCGTACTGTCGCTGGGCCTCCCTCCTTACCTGTGTGTGTGTGTGTACTCGCCTAATTGTACTCGCCTAATTGTGGTTGCAGGGGTCGAGACTTGGCTCCTGGCCCCGCCTCTTCACAGAGTGCTACTAGGCCCTCTCTCCCCCTGCTCCATGAGCTTTATCATACCTCATCTTAAAGCTATGTATGGTTCCTGCCTCCACTACCTCACTTGCTAGGCTATTCCACTTACTGACTACTCTATGACTAAAGAAATACTTCCTAACATCCCTTTGACTCATCTGGGTCTTCAACTTCCAATT
>NC_091302.1:50216897-50231897 GCF_038502225.1 Cherax quadricarinatus | reverse complement strand
ACTCACACCAACACACACCCAAACCAACACACACCCACACCAACACACACCCAAACCAACACACACCCACACCAACACACACCCACACCAACACACACCCACACCAACACACACCCACACCAACACACACCCACACCAACACACACCCACACCAACACACACCCACACCAACACACACCCACACCAACACACACCCACACCAACACACACCCACACCAACACACACCCACACCAACACACACCCACACCAACACACACCCACACCAACACACACCCACACCAACACACACACCCACACCCACACACTCCCACACCAACACACACACACCAACACCCACACCAACACCCACACCAACACACACACCAACCAACACACACCACACTCAACACACAACCACATCCAACACACAACAACACCCAACACACAACCACACCCAACCACACCCAACACACAACCACACTCAACACACACCCACACTCAACACACAACCACACCAACACACAACCACACTCAACACACACCCACACCCAACACACAACCACACCCAACACACAACCACACCCAACACACACCCACACTCAACACACACCCACACTCAACACACACCCACACTCAACACACACCCACACTCAAGACACACCCACACTCAACACACACCCACATCCAACACACAACCACACCCACACCAACACACCCACCCCACACACACCCACACCACCCACCACACACACCCACACCACACACACCCACCACACACACCCACACCACACACACCCACACCACACACACCCACACCACACACACCCACACCACACACACCCACACCACACACACCCACACCACACACACCCACACCACACACACCCACACCACACACACCCACACCACACACACCCACACCACACACACCCACACCACACACACCCACACCAACACACACCCCACACCAACACACACCCACACCAACACACCCCACACCAACACACACACACACACACACACACACACACACACACACACACACACACACTCAACACACACCCACACCCAACACACAACCACACCCAACACACAACCACACCCAACACACAACCACACCCAACTCACACCCAACACACACCCAACACACAACCACACCAACACACAACCACACCAACACACAACCACACCCAACACACAACCACACTCAACACACACCCACACTCAACACACAACCACACTCAACACACACCCACACCACACACACCCACACCACACACCCACCCACACCAACACACACCCACACCAACACACACCCCAAACCAACACACACCCACACCACACACCCACACCAACACCCCACACCAACACACACCCACACCAACACACACCCACACCAACACACACCCACACCAACACACACCCAAACCAACACACACTCACACCAACACACACCCACACCAACACACACCCACACCAACACACACCCACACCAACACACACCCACACCAACACACACCCACACCAACACACACCCAAACCAACACACACTCACACCAACACACACCCACACCAACACACACCCACACCAACACACACCCACACCAACACACACCCAAACCAACACACACTCACACCAACACACACCCACACCAACACACACCCACACCAACACACACGCACACACACACACACACACCCACACCAACACACACCCACACCAACACACACCCACACCAACACACACCCACACCAACACATACCCACACCAACACACACTCACACCAACACACACCCACACCTACACACACCCACACCAACACACACTCACACCAACACACACCCACACCAACACACACCCAAACCAACACACACTCACACCAACACACACCCACACCAACACACACCCACATCAACACACACCCACACCAACACACACCCACACCAACACACACTCACACCAACACACACCCACACCAACACACACCCACACCAACACACACCCACACCAACACACACCCACACCACCACACACCCACACCAACACACACCCACACCAACACACACCCACACCAACACACACCCACACCAACACACACCCACACCAACACACACCCACACCAACACACCCACACACCCTCCACACTAACACACACCCTCATACCCTCCACACCCTCCACACTAACACACACCCTCATACCCTCCACACCAACACACACCCACACACCCTCCATACCAACATCCACCCACACCAACACACACCCACACCAACACACCCACACACCCTCCACACTAACACACACCCTCATACCCTCCACACCAACACACACCCACACACCCTCCATACCAACATCCACCCACACCAACACACACCCTCCACACTAACACACACCCTCATACCCTCCACACCAACACACACCCACACCAACACACACCCTCCACACCAACACACACCCACACTGACACACACCCACACACCCTTCATACCAACACACACCCACACACCCTCCATACCAACACCCACCCACACCAACACACACACCCACACCAACACACCCACGCACCCTCCACATTAACACACACCCTCATACCCTCCACACCAACACCCACCCACACCAACACACACCTACACACCCTCCATACCAACACACACCCACACACCCTCCACACCAACACCCACCCACACCAACACACACCCACACACCCACACATCCTCCACACCAACACCCACCCACACCAACACACACCCACACACCCTCCATACCAACACCCACCCACACCAACACACACCCACACACCCTTCACACCAACACACACCCACACACCCTCCACACCAACACCCACCCACACCAACACACACCCACGCACCCTCCATACCAACACCCACCCACTCCAAGACACCCACACACCCTTCACACCAACACACCCTCCACATCAACACATCCTCACACTACACTACTCCTGCCTCTTTCATCAAAGGTATACACATCGAGGGTGTATTTACCTCGGTGTATATACGCCGAGAGATGTGTATCATAGTGTATATACCCCCAGAGATGTTTATATTACATTGTCTGTATTCTAACAGGTATCTATCTCTCAGTTTATATACACAGAAAGGTATTTATCATCAGAGTATATACACAGAAAGATATATACCTCTCAGTATATATACAACAAGAGATACACACCTCTCACTGTATATTCAGAGACATAAACAACTTTTGTGGTGTATATACGTTGAGAGGTTTTCATGACAAACGATCTTGAGCGAGTGTCCATTTCCTCTGTCATTCTGTCTATCTGTGTCTCTGTTTCTGTCTCTGTTTCCCCATGAGTGGAGGTGGTGATGGGACGTAGGCTGTTCGTCTGCTAATGTGGAAAGCTCCAGTAATGTGCCTCTGGGAGTCGTTGTGTGTACATGGAAGGCTGATGTGCTTACTCCTCCAGTTCTCCTTATCCTCCTTCTCCTCTTCTTTTTTATCCTCCTTACCCTCTTCTTCCTCTTGCTTCTCCTCCTCTTCCTAAGTTTCATCCTCTTAAACTTCTTCATCCTCTTCATTCTTCTCTTTCTCTTCGTATCATTCTCCTCTTCCTCCTTCTGTTGTTCATCTTCTTAAGTTTCTTTCTCCTGAACCTAACATTCTTCTTTTTCCTTCTCTCTCTCTCTCTCTCCTTCTCATTCTGATCCTTCTCTTCCTATCCTCCTCTTTCCCCCTTATTTTTCTTCTTAAGGCTCATCTTCCTAAACCTTTTCATCCTCTTCCTTCCCCTTCTTCTTCTTCTTTTTCTTCTTCTTCTTCTTCTCTCTATCTCTCTTCCTCGTTCGTTCTTCAGTTGCCTTTACAAATCTACTCTATAAAAATGGTTGAAAATGGTGTTCATTCTAGGAAACATTGTCATGTTGGCTTTTATTGGGTGAACAAAAGCTTTCAGAACATTATATTGTAACTTGCACAGACACATAACATTATATTGTGTATGTTAATGTTTCTCAGCTTTTGTTTACGTTTAGAATGGTTGGCTGCCCCTGCTGATAATAATAATAATAAAAATAATAATAATAATAATAATAATATCAGTAGCAACAATAACACTACTACTGCTACTGATAATAATAATAATAATAATAATAATAATAATAATAATAATAATAATAATAATAATAATAATAATAATAATTATAATAATAATAATAATAATAATAATAATAATAATAATAATAATAATAATAATGCAGCTTATCATAGCCTCAACTTTAATATTCCTTCATCACACAAAATCGCTCGTTTTTACTGGTCTTTTAAGGTAATTTTTCCAGACATAATGCTAGCGATTTTCGACTTAATGAGATTCTATTACGGCTTTTGTTGTCTTAACCTCGAGCCTAAATGTTTTTTCTGGGGGATACTCAGACAGAAATTTTAGGCTACAACGTTTCGCCCATAAGGTGAAACCTCTACCGAAAATAGTGTTGCATGTAACCTCTTCAAGACCACTACACAAGAATACTTAAATACCTATAATAAAGATTAAAGTCAACGATCAGTGTTTATACGGTGATAAATGAACATCGTTAATATTTAATGGTTATAATCGCAGCCGTGATTTTTTAAGAGGTGGAGGGGTAAGCCAGCGGAAGGCCTCGGTCAGATGACCAAAAGCGCCAGATGCGGGTTATCATATAACCCACGTCAGGAAACACTTGTCCTGTTTCCTTATGAATATTGTGTTGGACACCGTTGAAAAATATGTATATACAGACGTAAACTTCTCAGTGTATACACCCGTCAGGACAGCCCTGATAATAATAATAATAATAATAATAATAATAATAATAATAATAATAATAATAATAATAATAATAATAATAATAATTTTTGTTTTAGCATGATACAATGGGTGACATAACTATGCTCTACATAACTGGCAAACTTAATTTTAACTTAAGACTACAGTGGAAATAGTTTATTAATTGCTTATATATAAGGACATTAAGTTAGGTAATATTGGTCGGGAAGCAAGACGAGTGTTTCCTGACTCGGGTCTTAGTCATGTGATGACTCACAGCTGGAGCTTTTGGTCATCTGATCGAGACCTTCCGCTGATTTAGCGGTCGACTTCTTTAAAAATCATGATTTTTATGTAATTTTTAATTGGGCTAATCCGGGGGGGGGGGGGGACATGGAACTGCTTCGCATGGGTCAGTAGGCCTGCTGCAGTGTTCCTTCTTTCTTATGTTCTTATTAGGTAAAGTTCGACAGGATACAGGACTAGAGTTTCCTGACCCGGGTCTTAGATAATGACCAGCCGTTGGAGCTTTTGGTCATCTGACTGAGGCCTTCCACTGGCTTACCGGCCTTAATCCTAAATCATGATTGACAATATGAGGGTCGTCACGGGATCAATTGTAACTAACAAATGAGAGAAAGAAAGGCATAATCCATATATAAATCACACTGTGGATAAAACATTATAGTCCTGGAGACTTATGGAGTCATCAGTTCATCTGTTAAACAGATACCTCTCAAGCTCTTAACAGAAAACGGAATGTCTCTTCGTTATCAGAAAACAGGATTATGTCCCCGTCATTAAAAGAAAATGGAATAATGTCTCCTTGTTAAGAGAAAACGGTATGATGTTTCCCCGCTAAGAGAAAACGAGCCTCGGGAGAGGACACACCCGGGTGCTCAAGAATTACGCAGGATGCTGAGTACCACTCACCCTGGGAGGCTGTATAACGACGTTCTAACCCTTAGGAGAGCAGTAGTTTATATTGTGACCCCTTTGTCGCAGTGGCGTCAGGCTGTGAATCCTATAACAGGCAAAGACGGGATGCGGCTCTAACAACCTCGCTAACGACACACCTGGAATGGTGCAATGTGTCTCAGAGTATGTAGAGAGGGTGGGGAGGGAGGGAGGGGAAGGATGATAGGAGGGGGATGGGGTGGAGGGAGAGGGAAGGAGAGGGAGGGAGAGGGGGCATAAACTAAATTAAGTATAAGAACAAGTGACTTCAAGGTAAACACCGGAAGAGCATCAGATTGCCACTGGCCTTATGAGATGTTGAAATTGACTTGTGATGCATAGTTGGCGAGACAGTTTTAAGATTATACACTCGATTTATCCTCTCTCTCTCTCTCTCTCTCTCTCTCTCTCTCTCTCTCTCTCTCTCTCTCTCTCTCTCTCTCTCTCTGTCTCTCTCTCTAGGCCTTTCGTGTTGCAGCCAACATTTTTTTCAAAAGTTTGCAATAGTGAAAGAAATAGGGATGAGCCCAGGCAGGTGTGTGTGTGTGTGTGTGTGTGTGTGTACTCACCTATTTGTACTCACCTATTTGTGGTTGCAGGGGTCGAGTCCTAGCTCCTGGCCCCGCCTCTTCACCGGTTGCTACTAGGCCCTCTCTCTCCCCGCTCCATGAGCTTTATCAAACCTCGTCTTAAAACTGTGTATGGTTCCTGCCTCCACTACATCATTTTCTAGGCTATTCCACTGCCTTACAACTCTATGACTGAAGAAATACTTCCTACTATCTCTCTGACTCATTTGTGTCTTCAACTTCCAATTGTGGCCTCTTGTTTCTGTGTCCCCTCCCTGGAACATCCTGTCCTTGACCACCTTGTCTATTCCACGCAGTATTTTATATGTCGTTATCATGTCTCCCCTGACCCTCCTGTCCTCCAGTGTCGTCAGGCCGATTTCCCTTAATCTTTCTTCATAGAACATTCCCCTTAGCTCTGGAACTAACCTTGTTGCAAACCTTTGTACTTTCTCTAGTTTCTTGACGTGCTTTATCAAGTGCGGGTTCCAAACAGGTGCTGCATACTCCAGTATGGGCCTGACATACACGGTGTACAGTGTCTTGAATGATTCCTTACTAAGGTATCGGAATGCTGTTCTCAGGTTTGCCAGGCGCCCATATGCTGCAGCAGTTATCTGATTGATGTGTGCTTCCGGAGACATGCTCGGTGTTATACTCACCCCAAGATCTTTCTCCTTGAGTGAGGTTTGCAGTCTTTGGCCACCTAGCCTATACTCTGTCTGTGGTCTTCTGTGCCCTTCCCCTATCTTCATGACTTTGCATTTGGCAGGATTAAATTCGAGAAGCCATTTGCTGGACCAGGTGTCCAGTCTGTCCAGGTCTCTTTGAAGTCCTGCCTGGTCCTCATCAGATTTAATTCTCCTCATTAACTTCACATCATCTGCAAACAGGGACACTTCTGAGTCTAACCCATCCGTCATGTCGTTCACATATACCAAAAATAGCACTGGTCCTAGGACCGACCCCTGTGGGACCCCGCTCGTCACAGGTGCCCACTGTGATACATCATTACGTACCATGACTCGTTGTTGCCTCCCTGTCAGGTATTCTCTGATCCATTGCAGTGCCCTTCCTGTTATATGCGCCTGATGCTCTAGCTTCTGCACTAATCTCTTGTGAGGAACTGTGTCAAAGGCCTTCTTGCAGTCCAAGAAGATGCAATCAACCCACCCCTCTCTCTCTTGTCTTACTTCTGTTATTTTATCATAAAACTCCAGAAGGTTTGTGACACAGGATTTGCCTTCCGTGAATCCGTGCTGGTTGGCATTTATACTCCTGTTCCGTCCCAGGTGCTCCACCACTCTCCTCCTGATAATCTTCTCCATAATTTTGCATACTATACACGTCAATGACACAGGTCTATAGTTTAGTGCCTCTTTTCTGTCTCCTTTTTTGAAAATGGGAACTACATTTGCCGTCTTCCATACCTCAGGTAGTTGCCCAGTTTCCAGGGATGTGTTGAAGATTGTGGTAAGTGGTATGCACAACATATCTGCTCCCTCTCTAAGGACCCACGGAGAGATGTTGTCCGGTCCCATTGCCTTTGAGGTATCGATGTCCCTTAGCAGTTTCTTCACCTCCTCCTCATCTGTATGTATGTCGTCCAACACTTGTTGGTGTATTCCTTGTTGGTGTCCCCATCTGGTCTGTCCCCCCAGAGTCCTTCCTGTCTCTACTGTAAATACTTCCTTAAATCTCGTGTTGAGCTCCTCACATACCTCTTGATCGTTTCTTGTGGGTTCTCCACCTTCTTTCCTCAGCCTTATCACCTGGTCCTTGACTGTTGTCTTCCTCCTAATGTGGCTATACAGCAGTTTCGGGTCAGATTTGACTTTCGATGCTATGTCGTTTTCATACTGTCTCTGGGCCTCCCTCCTTATCTGCGCATACTCGTTTCTGGCTCTTCTACTAATCTCCTTGTTTTCCTGGGTCCTATGCCTCCTGTACCTTTTCCATTCTCTGTTGCACTTAGTTTTTGCCTCCCTACACCTTCGGGTAAACCAAGGACTCGTTTTGGTCTTCCTATTATTTCTGTTTCCCTTGGGAACAAAACTTTCCTCTGCCTCCTTGCACTTTGTTGCCACATATTCCATCATCTCGTTTACTGATTTTCCTACCATTTCTCTGTCCCACTGAACCTCCTGCAGGAAGTTTCTCATACCTGTGTAGTCCCCCCTTTTATAGTTTGGCCTATCCCCTTCAGTTCCTGTTACCTTCTCCACTTGTAACTCTACTATATAGTCAAAACTCAGAACCACATGATCGCTAGCTCCAAGGGGCCTCTCGTAAGTGATGTCCTCAATGTCTGAACTGCTCAGGGTGAACACAAGATCCAGTCTTGCTGGCTCATCCTCCCCTCTCTCTCTGGTTGTGTCCCTGACATGTTGATGCATGAGGTTTTCAAGTGTGTGTGTGTGTGTGTGTGTGTGTGTGTGTGTGTGTATGGAGGTATACTCCATTGAATACCTCCATTATAAGATGCCTCCATAAACACACCTACCATGGATGATCTCCATTCTTTTGCACTACTGCAACCTCTTTAAAAGGTGTTGGCAGCAACACGGAATGTCTACAGCTGTCATTGCAGCGCTGTATGACCCCTGCTGGTTTAGCGATCATTTTTTACTATAATAATAATAACAATTGTTATTCAACTTTCCCCTGTGGTTAGTCGTTTCCGAATAATGGCATTATATATATATATATATATATATATATATATATATATATATATATATATATATGTACATATATATATATACATACATATATATATGTATATATATATATATATATATATATATGCAATAAGATCACAGTAAACAGGTGATTTCGGAATATGCAAAACAACCACTCTGAAAAAAATAGAGAAATTCCAAGCGCTTTCGTGACTACTCACATTATCAAGGAACTATGAAAGTAAAGCATCCAAGGAAGCTATATAAGGGGTCTGGCCAACACCTCACTATCAGATCCCACAACGGTTAAACACCTGACGCGCGCCGACCCAACTTGGATAGGTCCTTTGCACAACTCACCCCACAAACTATTCTACCCAAGAAAATTTAAAAATTATTTGTCAAGTGTATTATTAAATTCTTCCCAAATTCTATTAATTATAAATGGATCTAATTTATATAAACCAAAGGAAATATTCATATTATTGTCAAAACTGCTTTTTATGAAACAAGATTCAATTATATTCCTGTCGACCATGGACTTGCTTGATACTACTTTCTCAACTTTTTGAAAATCAATTGGATGGTTAAAATCTCTTACATGAATAAATAGAGCATTGGAATCTTGTCCAGTTCTAATGCTATATTTATGTTGTTTTAATCTTAGTTCGAGATTTTTACCAGTTTGACCGTAATAAACTTTATCGCAAATTTTACAAGGAATCTTATAGACACATCCATCAGCATTTTGGGGGGAATTCTTTATCAAAAGTTTTTTTTACTGTATCAAGATTTTTGAATACAACTTTAATATTAAAAGTCTTAAGAAGAGAAGACATATCAACCAAGTTTTCATGGTAAGGGAGAACCAACATATTTTTAGTTGAATAAGGCTGGTTGTCCCATTTTGGATTGTAAAAAGTATTTCTAGCAACTTTAAAAGATTTATCAATTACATTTCTTGGGTATTTTAAATCATTACATATTTCATAAATTTTGGACATTTCCTCATCTATGAACTCAGGACTACAAATTCGTAAAGCTCTCAGAAACATTGATGAGAAAACAGACAGTTTGACTCTATCTTGATGCGAGGAATAATAGTGGACATAGGAACAGTTATTTGTAGGTTTTCTGTAAATTTTAAATTTGAATTCATTATTACCCTTAATAATTAAAACATCTAGAAAAGGCAATGAGTTATTTTCTTCAAACTCAACAGTAAAGTTTATAGAATGGGCTAAGCTATTTAATTTTCCAAGGAAATGGTGTATATCTACATTTTTGGGCATAAGACACAAAATATCATCAACATATCTGAACCATTTAACTCTATTAGGGAGGATTGTGTTAAGTAACCTTGTTTCAAAAAAATCCATGTATAGGTTACTAAGAACAGGTGAAAGAGGATTTCCCATTGCCATACCAAACTTCTGAGTGTAAAATTTATCATTAAATACAAATTTTGCATCAACAATGCAAAGTTTAATAAGTTTAATGATAGTAGGAACTGGCAATGGTAAATCATAGTTAACGAGTTCTTCAGATAAGAAACTTAATAAATCATCAACAGGAACTTTCGTAAACAATGAAGTAACATCAAAACTAACCATGTTAAAATCATTTAAGTCAGTCAAGGAGCTTAATTTATCAACCAAGTCTATGTTGTTTTTAACATTAAAGTTAGAAATTTTGCCAACAATAGGGCTCAAAATATCAACAAGCCATTTGGATAATTTATATGAAACTGACCCTATGGAGCTAATAATTGGTCTGACTGGATTCCCTGGTTTGTGTGTTTTTATTAGTCCATACATGTAAGGCAAAGATGGATTATTGGAAGTAAATTGTTTGACTAATTCATCTTTGCCTTTCAGTAGAAGTTTTATTGTTTTATTGAAATTGCTGTTAACGGTTTCTAGGGGATTTTTCCTAAGTTTAGAATAGGTTTCAGTATCATCTAAGAGATTATTCATTTTTTCTTGGTAATCATTTTCTTTCATAATTACTATTGCATTTATTTTGTCTGCTTTAGTAAGGCGCAAATTTTTATTGTTATTAAGTGTATCATAAGACTTAAAGAATCTTTGAGGGCAATTGGGAATGTTTGGTTTTAACATAGAGCTATATACCATTCCTTTACTAATATTAATTTCATCAGAGGATAAATCAGAAAATTTTTCAAAGTTACAAAAGGCTTTTGCAATTTCAACATTATTAAGTTTTTTGAAGTTGCAAAACTTAGGCCAAAACCTAGAGCAGCAGTTGTATGTTTGTCTAAAATTTCATCTGATAAGTTAATTACAAAATTGTTATTAGCATGCTTTGTCCAATCACTATTTTCAATTAAAATGTCTAATTTTCTTTGTAGTTTGCTCTTGAGTTCATTACAAATTCTTCTGAGTTTATTATAACAATGATCCAACATACTGTGTTTCCATTCTGATGGAATGGCCTGATTAAAAGAGTATTTTTTGTTTCTCAATATTTTGAATGCTTCCTTCTCCTGTATTTTAGTTATTTCAATATGTTTCTGAAGAATAATTCAAAAATCTTGATACAGTAAAAAAGCTTTTGATAAAGAATTCCCCCCAAAATGCTGATGGATGTGTCTATAAGATTCCTTGTAAAATTTGCGATAAAGTTTATTACGGTCAAACTGGTAAAAATCTCGAACTAAGATTAAAACAACATAAATATAGCATTAGAACTGGACAAGATTCCAATGCTCTATTTATTCATGTAAGAGATTTTAACCATCCAATTGATTTTCAAAAAGTTGAGAAAGTAGTATCAAGCAAGTCCATGGTAGACAGGAATATAATTGAATCTTGTTTCATAAAACGCAGTTTTGACAATAATATGAATATTTCCTTTGGTTTATATAAATTAGATCCATTTATAATTAATAGAATTTGGGAAGAATTTAATAATACACTTGACAAATAATTTTTAAATTTTCTTGGGTAGAATAGTTTGTGGGGTGAGTTGTGCAAAGGACCTATCCAAGTTGGGTCGGCGCGCGTCAGGTGTTTAACCGTTGTGGGATCTGATAGTGAGGTGTTGGCCAGACCCCCTTATATAGCTTCCTTGGATGCTTTACTTTCATAGTTCCTTGATAATGTGAGTAGTCACGAAAGCGCTTGGAATTTCTCTATTTTTTCAGAGTGGTTGTTTTGTATATATATATATATATATATATATATATATATATATATATATATATATATATATATATATATATATATATATATATATATATATATATATATATATATATATATATATATATATCGTGCCGAATAGGTAAAGCGAAAATTTGTGTATGCAATAATTTCGTAAAAATCATTCTGAACCTAACGAAAAAATATATTTCATTGTGTTTATTTATTATTAATTAATGTAAACTTATCTAAAATATATCTAGTTGGATTAGGCTAAATTAAATTGTGGTTGTTATAATAAGGTTAGGTAAGTTTTCTAATGTTTTTTTTAATATACAAAATTATTAATTTTTACATTAACATAAATGAAATATATATAATATATATATATATAATATATATATATATATATATATATATATATATATATAATATATATAATATATATATATATAATATAATATATATATATATATATATTTTTTTTTTTTTTTTTTTTTTTATTATCACACCGGCCGATTCCCACCAAGGCAGGGTGGCCCGAAAAAGAAAAACTTTCACCATCATTCACTCCATCACTGTCTTGCCAGAAGGGTGCTTTACACTACAGTTTTTAAACTGCAACATTAACACCCCTCCTTCAGAGTGCAGGCACTGTACTTCCCATCTCCAGGACTCAAGTCCGGCCTGCCGGTTTCCCTGAATCCCTTCATAAATGTTACTTTGCTCACACTCCAACAGCACGTCAAGTATTAAAAACCATTTGTCTCCATTCACTCCTATCAAACACGCTCAAGCATGCCTGCTGGAAGTCCAAGCCCCTCGCACACAAAACCTCCTTTACCCCCTCCCTCCAACCCTTCCTAGGCCGACCCCTACCCCGCCTTCCTTCCACTACAGACTGATACACTCTTGAAGTCATTCTGTTTCGCTCCATTCTCTCTACATGTCCGAACCACCTCAACAACCCTTCCTCAGCCCTCTGGACAACAGTTTTGGTAATCCCGCACCTCCTCCTAACTTCCAAACTACGAATTCTCTGCATTATATTCACACCACACATTGCCCTCAGACATGACATCTCCACTGCCTCCAGCCTTCTCCTCGCTGCAACATTCATCACCCACGCTTCACACCCATATAAGAGCGTTGGTAAAACTATACTCTCATACATTCCCCTCTTTGCCTCCAAGGACAAAGTTCTTTGTCTCCACAGACTCCTAAGTGCACCACTCACTCTTTTTCCCTCATCAATTCTATGATTCACCTCATCTTTCATAGACCCATCCGCTGACACGTCCACTCCCAAATATCTGAATACGTTCACCTCCTCCATACTCTCTCCCTCCAATCTGATATTCAATCTTTCATCACCTAATCTTTTTGTTATCCTCATAACCTTACTCTTTCCTGTATTCACCTTTAATTTTCTTCTTTTGCACACCCTACCAAATTCATCCACCAATCTCTGCAACTTCTCTTCAGAATCTCCCAAGAGCACAGTGTCATCAGCAAAGAGCAGCTGTGACAACTCCCACTTTGTGTGCGATTCTTTATCTTTTAACTCCACGCCTCTTGCCAAGACCCTCGCATTTACTTCTCTTACAACCCCATCTATAAATATATTAAACAACCACGGTGACATCACACATCCTTGTCTAAGGCCTACTTTTACTGGGAAAAAATTTCCCTCTTTCCTACATACTCTAACTTGAGCCTCACTATCCTCGTAAAAACTCTTCACTGCTTTCAGTAACCTACCTCCTACACCATACACTTGCAACATCTGCCACATTGCCCCCCTATCCACCCTGTCATACGCCTTTTCCAAATCCATAAATGCCACAAAGACCTCTTTAGCCTTATCTAAATACTGTTCACTTATATGTTTCACTGTAAACACCTGGTCCACACACCCCCTACCTTTCCTAAAGCCTCCTTGTTCATCTGCTATCCTATTCTCCGTCTTACTCTTAATTCTTTCAATTATAACTCTACCATACACTTTACCAGGTACACTCAACAGACTTATCCCCCTATAATTTTTGCACTCTCTTTTATCCCCTTTGCCTTTATACAAAGGAACTATGCATGCTCTCTGCCAATCCCTAGGTACCTTACCCTCTTCCATACATTTATTAAATAATTGCACCAACCACTCCAAAACTATATCCCCACCTGCTTTTAACATTTCTATCTTTATCCCATCAATCCCGGCTGCCTTACCCCCTTTCATTTTACCTACTGCCTCACGAACTTCCCCCACACTCACAACTGGCTCTTCCTCACTCCTACAAGATGTTATTCCTCCTTGCCCTATACACGAAATCACAGCTTCCCTATCTTCATCAACATTTAACAATTCCTCAAAATATTCCTTCCATCTTCCCAATACCTCTAACTCTCCATTTAATAACTCTCCTCTCCTATTTTTAACTGACAAATCCATTTGTTCTCTAGGCTTTCTTAACTTGTTAATCTCACTCCAAAACTTTTTCTTATTTTCAACAAAATTTGTTGATAACATCTCACCCACTCTCTCATTTGCTCTCTTTTTACATTGCTTCACCACTCTCTTAACCTCTCTCTTTTTCTCCATATACTCTTCCCTCCTTGCATCACTTCTACTTTGTAAAAACTTCTCATATGCTAACTTTTTCTCCCTTACTACTCTCTTTACATCATCATTCCACCAATCGCTCCTCTTCCCTCCTGCACCCACTTTCCTGTAACCACAAACTTCTGCTGAACACTCTAACACTACATTTTTAAACCTACCCCATACCTCTTCGACCCCATTGCCTATGCTCTCATTAGCCCATCTATCCTCCAATAGCTGTTTATATCTTACCCTAACT
>NC_091302.1:50201897-50211897 GCF_038502225.1 Cherax quadricarinatus | reverse complement strand
GAGGAATGATCTGTCGTGTTCTTTAGAAAGAATTCAGGCTGGACGCATTTCATAATATGCTGCACAGGATGTTTAATATATATATATATATATATATATATATATATATATATATATATATATATATATATATATATATATATATATATATTCATTCATATCGGAAGAGACCAAAGCAATGCACTAACTGTACACATTAATATACTAAATGCACACCAACTCTGCACAATAACTCTGTACCTTAACTCTACACACTAACTCTGCTCACTAAACTTTGTGCATAACTGCACATTCTGTGGTGATAACCAAGGCTCACACGAGCGGAAGCCTGCCATGTTAATCTCTATGATATAGTGAAGGGCACGGGAGTGTTGTTGTTGTTGTTGTTGTGGTAGTGGTAGTTGTGGTGATCCCTTTAGTTGCTGTGGTTTAGACAATTGCGTAGCTCAGAGTATTCTTACGGTCCATTACGCTAAATTGGCGGTGAGTAACATGAGCGGGAGGGGGTTAATGTTCGGGAGGAAGTGGGTAGGGGAAGGGGGGAGGTACCAGGTAGGATATGCCGTGGACGGGGTGGGGGGAAGAGAGGTAGGGGGAATGGGAGGGGAAGCTGATGGACTGCTATAAATGGACGATCAGGAGGGTCATGAGTGTTATGGTCGATGGTACCAGCCATCTGGGCGCTACTGAAGGGCCATAGTTCAACACGGACACTCACGAGAAAGGACACAGGGATACATCAACATGGACACACAAGGAAAGAGAGGCAAGCATACATCAACACGGACAACAATGTTACCAATACCTTCACTTACCACTTAACGTTTAAGGATCCTTCAGGAACCCATCTTACTCAAACCTTCCTGTTGTCATATTAAATCTCTGTGTAGTGCATTCGTAAACTTCAAGACGAGAGTTTTATAAGAACAGGTCAAACGACATCACTCGGGAATCAGAATTCATTCAGAATGTCAAAATCAGTGCACCATGTCCCAGATGATTTTTAAAATTACAGCCAAGCCGCAGAATTCTATGCTGAGTTTAAGAATGTTTAATTTTTTTGCATCCTTTTTCAATTTTGATTCTGCGTTAGATATAAACATATATGCGTAGGTGAAGAATAAAAAAAAAAGTCACAATACCGTGACTGGAATAATACACAAATATCCCGGACATAAGAGACGGAAGCTTATGAGGATTTTGCGATCCGAATTGGATCATTAATTGGTCCAAATCGGAGCGAAACATCGTCATAAGCTTCGTCCTCCTATGTGCGGGTTATTTGTGCAATGTATACGTGAATATGTATAGAGACTACAATATACAACACAGGGATATACAAAACTACGACATACTACACTATAACATACAACACTACGACATACAACATTACGACATACAACACTACGACGTACAACACTGCTACATACTACAACAGTATGACTTACAACACTACGACATACAACACTACAACATACAACACTGCGGCATAGAACACTACGGCGCACAACACTACGACATACAACACTATGGCATACAACACTACGACGTACTACAGCACCACGACATGCAACACTATGGCATACAACATTACAACATACAGCACTACGAAATACAACACTACGACATACAACACTACGACTTACAACACAGTTTTAT
Organism: Cherax quadricarinatus; assembly: GCF_038502225.1. Taxonomy (NCBI): domain Eukaryota; kingdom Metazoa; phylum Arthropoda; class Malacostraca; order Decapoda; family Parastacidae; genus Cherax; species Cherax quadricarinatus. The sequence continues at coordinate 50,210,238 of NC_091302.1, read as the reverse complement.
TTCTGTATATGACCACCCTCAGAAACATCTCCACAGACAGTTGTTAATGGCTGAAAATCAGTTTCTGAAATGAAGCAATCAAGGTTGATTTAATCCCATATACGGAGCCTCGCTGTCCATTTAACTTCAGAGAGAGACCGAACTGAAACAATTTCCGCCTCTTTTTTCTACCGTGGAGGACGTAGGGTCGAGCCTGTAAGGCAGGCCACGCTCACCTCAGAATGATATATTTCTCTTGTTCTTCCCTTCCCCTGACTCTTGTTATACTCCCCTTCCCCTGGCCCTTGCTTTACTCCCCTTCCCCTGGCCCTTGCTTTACTCCCCTTCCCCTGGCTCTTGTTATACTCCCCTTTCCTAACTCTTGTTATACTCCCCTTCCCCTGGCCCTTGCTTTACTCCCCTTCCCCTGGCTCTTGTTATACTCCCCTTTCCTGACTCTTGTTATACTCCCCTTCCCCTGGCCCTTGCTTTACTCCCCTTCCCCTGGCTCTTGTTATACTCCCCTTTCCTGACTCTTGTTATACTCCCCTTCCCCTGGCTCTTGTTATACTCCCCTTCCACTGGCTCTTGTTATACTCCCCTTCCCTCTCCTGGCTCTTGTTATACTCCCCTTTCCTGACTCTTGTTATACTCCCCTTCCCTTGGCTCTTGTTATACTTCCCATCTCTGGCTCTTGTTATGCTTCCCATCTCTGGCTCGTGTTATACTCCCCTTTCCTGACTCTTGTTATACTCCCCTTTCCTGACTCTTGTTATTATTCCCTTCCCCTGGCTCTTGTTATACTCCCCTTCCCTCTCCTGGCTCTTGTTATATTCCCCTTCCCCTGGCTCTTGTTATACTCCCCTTTCCTGACTCTTGTTATACTCCCCTTTCCTGACTCTTGTTATTATTCCCTTCCCCTGGCTCTTGTTATACTCCCTTCCCTCTCCTGGCTCTTGTTATATTCCCCTTCCCCTGACTCTTGTTATACTCCCCTTCCCTTGGCTCTTGTTATACTTCCCATCTCTGGCTCTTGTTATACTTCCCATCTCTGGCTCTTGTTATATTCCCATCTCTGGCTCTTGTTATACTTCCCATCTCTGGCTCTTGTTATACTCCCCTTTCCTGACTCTTGTTATACTTCCCATCTCTGGTTCTTGTTATACTTCCATTCCCCTGACTCTTGTTATATCCCCTTCCCTTGGCTCTTGTTATACTTCCCTTTCCTGACTCTTGTTATACTCCCCTTCCGTTGGCTCTTGTTATGCTCCCCTTTCCTGACTCTTGTTATACTCCCCTTCCCTTGGCTCTTGTTATACTCCCCTTTCCTGACTCTTGTTATACTCCCCTTTCCTGACTCTTGTTATACTCACCTTTCGTAACTCTTGTTATACTCCCCTTCCCTTGGCTCTTGTTATACTCCCCTTCCCCTGACTCTTGTTATGCTCCCCTTTCCTGACTCTTGTTTTACTTCCCATCTCTGGTTCTTGTTATACTTCCCTTCGCTGACTCTTGTTATACTCCCCTTCCTCTGACTCTTGTTATATTCCCTTTTCTCTGATTCTTGTTATACTCCCCTTCCTCTGACTCTTGTTATATTCCCCTTCTCTGATTCTTGTTATACTCCCCTTCCTCTGACTCTTGTTATATTCCCCTTCTCTGATTCTTGTTATACTCCCCTTCCTCTGATTCTTGTTATACTCCCCTTCCTCTGACTCTTGTTATACTCCCCTTTCCCTGACTCTTGCTATACTCCCCTTCCCATGACTCTTGTTATACTCCCCTTCCTCTGACTCTTGTTATATTCCCTTTTCTCTGATTCTTGTTATACTCCCCTTCCTCTGACTCTTGTTATATTCCCTTTTCTCTGATTCTTGTTATACTCCCCTTCCTCTGACTCTTGTTATATTCCCCTTCTCTGATTCTTGTTATACTCCCATTCCTCTGATTCTTGTTATACTCCCCTTCCTCTGACTCTTGTTATACTCCCTTTTCCCTGACTCTTGCTATACTCCCCTTCCCATGACTCTTGTTATACTCCCCAGTCTCTGACTCTTGTTTTACTCCCTTTCCCCGACTCTTGTTATGCTCCCCTTCCCCTGACTCTTGTTATACTCCCCTTCTCCTGACTCTTGCTATACTCCCCTTCCTCTGACTCTTGTTATACTCCCCTTCCTCTGACTCTTGTTATGCTCCCCTTCCCCTGACTCTTGTTATACTCCCCAACCTCTGATTCTTGTTATACTTCCCTTTCCTGGCTCTTGTTATAATTTCATTCCCTTGACTCTTGTTATACTTCCCTTCCTCTGATTCTTGTTATACTCAACTTCCTCTGACTCTTGTTATACTCCCCTTCTCCTGACTCTTGCTATACTCCCGTTCCTCTGACTCTTGTTATACTCCCCTTCTCCTGACTCTTGCTATACTCCCCTTCCTCTGACTCTTGTTATACTCCCCTTCCTCTGACTCTTGTTATACTCCCCTTCCTCTGACTCTTGTTATACTCCCCTTCCTCTGACTCTTGTTATACTCCCCTTCCTCTGACTCTTGTTATACTCCCCTTCTCCTGACTCTTGTTATTCTCTCCTTTCTCTGACTCTTGTTATACTCCCCTGTCTCTGACTCTTGTTATACTCCCCTGTCTCTGACTCTTGTTATACTCCCCTTCCTCTGACTCTTGTTATACTCCCCTTCCTCTGACTCTTGTTATACTCCCCTTCCTCTGACTCTTGTTATACTCCCCTTCCTCTGACTCTTGTTATACTCCCCTTCTTCTGACTCTTGTTATTCTCTCCTTTCCCTGACTCTTGTTATACTCCCCTGTCTCTGACTCTTGTTATACTCCCCTGTCTCTGACTCTTGTTATACTCATGCTAAATGGATCCAGCATGATAATAAATTTACTGTGTATAATAAATTCAGTGTATAATAAACTCATTGTATAATAAATACATTGTATAATAAATTCAGTGTATAATAAATGCAGTGTATAATAAATTTAGTGTATAACAATTTCAGTGCATAATAAATTAAATGTACAATGAATTCAATGTATAATGAATTCAGATAATAAATTCATTGTATAATAAATTCAGTGTATAATTCTTCCATCTAAGGTATTAAAGTCGTGAATGGGAGTAATTATTCTCTCTTTACTGTCTGACCCAATTCATGAACGAGGCGAAAAAAGAAGAGAGGAGGGAAATGTTTGCGTGGAAGAGACGCGAGATGAAGAGAAGGCTCTTGTTGAGACAACGTTTCGCTCTGTGCAGAGCTTTATCAAGCAATGACTCGATAAAGCTCTACACGGAGCGAAACATGACTCGCTAAGGCTCTACACGGAGTGAAACATGACTCGTTAAGGCTTTACACGGAGTGAAACATGACTCGTTAAGGCTCTGCACGGAATGAAACATGACTCGTTAAAGCTCTACACGGAGTGAAACATGACTCGTTAAGGCTCTACATGGAGTGAAACATGACTCGTTAAGGCTCTACACGGAGCGAAACATGACTCGTTAAGGCTCTACACGGAGTGAAACATGACTCGTTAAGGCTCTACACGGAGTGAAACATGACTCGTTAAGGCTCTACACGGAGTGAAACATGACTCGTTAAGGCTTTACACGGAGTGAAACATGACTCGTTAAGGCTCTGCACGGAGTGAAACATGACTCGTTAAAGCTCTACACGGAGTGAAACATGACTCGTTAAGGCTCTACATGGAGTGAAACATGACTCGTTAAGGCTCTACACGGAGTGAAACATGACTCGCTAAGGCTCTACACGGAGCGAAACATGACTCGTTAAGGCTCTACACGGAGTGAAACATGACTCGTTAAGGCTCTACACGGAGTGAAACATGACTCGTTAAGGCTCTACACGGAGTGAAACATGACTCGCTAAGGCTCTACACGGAGTGAAACATGACTCGTTAAGGCTCTACATGGAGTGAAACATGACTCGTTAAGGCTCTACACGGAGTGAAACATGACTCGCTAAGGCTCTACACGGAGCGAAACATGACTCGTTAAGGCTCTACACGGAATGAAACATGACTCGCTAGGGCTCTACACGGAGTGAAACATGATTTGTTAAGGCTCTACACGGAGCGAAACATGACTCGTTAAGGCTCTACACGGAGGGAAACATGACTCGTTAAGGCTCTACATGGAGTGAAACATGACTCGTTAAGGCTCTACACGGAGTGAAACATGACTCGTTAAGACTCTACACGGAGTGAAACATGACTTGTTAAGGCTCTACACGGAGTGAAACATGACTCGTTAAGGCTCTACACGGAGTGAAACATGACTTGTTAAGGCTCTACACGGAGTGAAACATGACTCGTTAAGGCTCTACACGGAGGGAAACATGACTCGTTAAGGCTCTACATGGAGTGAAACATGACTCGTTAAGGCTCTACACGGAGTGAAACATGACTCGTTAAGGCTCTACATGGAGTGAAACATGACTCGTTAAGGCTCTACACGGAGTGAAACATGACTCGTTAAGGCTCTACATGGAGTGAAACATGACTCGTTAAGGCTCTACACGGAGTGAAACATGACTCGCTAAGGCTCTACACGGAGCGAAACATGACTCGTTAAGGCTCTACATGGAGTGAAACATGACTCGTTAAGGCTCTACACGGAGTGAAACATGACTCGTTAAGGCTCTACATGGAGTGAAACATGACTCGTTAAGGCTCTACATGGAGTGAAACATGACTCGTTAAGGCTCTACATGGAGTGAAACATGACTCGTTAAGGCTCTACACGGAGTGAAACATGACTCGTTAAGGCTCTACATGGAGTGAAACATGACTCGTTAAGGCTCTACACGGAGTGAAACATTACTTGATAAAGCTCTACAGTGAGCGAAACATAACTTGACAAAGCTCTACAGTGAGCGAAACATAACTTGATGAAGCTCTACAGTGAGCGAAACATAACTTGATAAAGCTCTACAGTGAGCGAAACATAACTTGATAAAGCTCTACAGTGAGCGAAACATAACTTGATAAAGCTCTACAGTGAGCGAAACATAACTTGATAAAGCTCTACAGTGAGCGAAACATAACTTGATAAAGCTCTACAGTGAGCGAAACATAACTTGATAAAGCTCTACAGTGAGCGAAACATAACTTGATAAAGCTCTACAGTGAGCGAAACATAACTTGATAGAGCTCTACAGTGAGCGAAACATAACTTGATAAAGCTCTACAGTGAGCGAAACATAACTTGATAAAGCTCTACAAGGAGTGAAAAAAACTTAATAAAACCCTTCAGTGATATTGTTTATTTGGATTTCAGTAAAGCCACATACTGAGCGAAACGTTCTCCAGGCAAAAGCTGGCTCTTTCTGCCTGCCCGTGTCTTCTCTTCAGTGTCGTCGACAGTGGGACACAGCTGGTGACGTATCCTTCAGTGTTAGTGACAGTGGGACACAGCTGGTGACGTATCCTTCAGTCTTAGTGACAGTGAGACACAGCTGGTGACGTATCCTTCAGTCTTGGTGACAGTGAGACACAGCTGGTGACGTATCCTTCAGTCTTGGTGACAGTGGGACACAGCTGGTGACGTATCCTTCAGTCTTGGTGACAGTGAGACACAGCTGGTGACGTATCCTTCAGTCTTGGTGACAGTGGGACACAGCTGGTGACGTATCCTTCAGTCTTGGTGACAGTGAGACACAGCTGGTGACGTATCCTTCAGTCTTGGTGACAGTGGGACACAGCTGGTGATGTATCCTTCAGTCTTGGTGACAGTGAGACACAGCTGGTGACGTATCCTTCAGTCTTGGTGACAGTGAGACACAGCTGGTGACGTATCCTTCAGTCTTGGTGACAGTGAGACACAGCTGGTGACGTATCCTTCAGTCTTGGTGACAGTGAGACACAGCTGGTGACGTATCCTTCAGAGTCTTGGTGACAGTGAGACACAGCTGGTGACGTATCCTTCAGTCTTGGTGACAGTGAGACACAGCTGGTGACGTATCCTTCAGTCTTGGTGACAGTGAGACACAGCTGGTGACGTATCCTTCAGTCTTGGTGAGAGTGAGACACAGCTGGTGACGTATCCTTCAGTCTTGGTGACAGTGAGACACAGCTGGTGACGTATCCTTCAGAGTCTTGGTGACAGTGAGACACAGCTGGTGACGTATCCTTCAGTCTTGGTGACAGTGAGACACAGCTGGTGACGTATCCTTCGGAGTCTTGGTGAGAGTGAGACACAGCTGGTGACGTATCCTTCAGTCTTGGTGACAGTGAGACACAGCTGGTGACGTATCCTTCAGTCTTGGTGACAGTGGGACACAGCTGGTGACGTATCCTTCAGAGTCTTGGTGACAGTGAGACACAGCTGGTGACGTATCCTTCAGAGTCTTGGTGACAGTGAGACACAGCTGGTGACGTATCCTTCAGTCTTGGTGACAGTGAGACACAGCTGGTGACGTATCCTTCAGTCTTGGTGACAGTGGGATACAGCTGGTGACGTATCCTTCAGTCTTGGTGACAGTGAGACACAGCTGGTGACGTATCCTTCAGTCTTGGTGACAGTGGGACACAGCTGGTGACGTATCCTTCAGTCTTGGTGACAGTGAGACACAGCTGGTGACGTATCCTTCAGTCTTGGTGACAGTGAGACACAGCTGGTGACGTATCCTTCAGTCTTGGTGACAGTGAGACACAGCTGGTGACGTATCCTTCAGTCTTGGTGACAGTGGGACACAGCTGGTGACGTATCCTTCAGTCTTGGTGACAGTGAGACACAGCTGGTGACGTATCTGTCAGAGTCTTGGTGACAGTGAGACACAGCTGGTGACGTATCCTTCAGTCTTGGTGACAGTGAGACACAGCTGGTGACGTATCCTTCAGAGTCTTGGTGACAGTGAGACACAGCTGGTGACGTATCTGTCAGAGTCTTGGTGACAGTGAGACACAGCTGGTGACGTATCCTTCAGTCTTGGTGACAGTGAGACACAGCTGGTGACGTATCCTTCAGAGTCTTGGTGACAGTGAGACACAGCTGGTGACGTATCCTTCAGTCTTGGTGACAGTGAGACACAGCTGGTGACGTATCCTTCAGTCTTGGTGACAGTGAGACACAACTGGTGACGTATCCTTCAGAGTCTTGGTGACAGTGAGACACAGCTGGTGACGTATCCTTCAGAGTCTTGGTGACAGTGAGACACAGCTGGTGACGTATCTGTCAGAGTCTTGGTGACAATGAGACACAGCTGGTGACGTATCCTTCAGTCTTGGTGACAGTGAGACACAGCTGGTGACGTATCCTTCAGTCTTGGTGACAGTGAGACACAGCTGGTGACGTATCCTTCAGAGTCTTGGTGACAGTGAGACACAGCTGGTGACGTATCCTTCAGAGTCTTGGTGACAGTGAGACACAGCTGGTGACGTATCCTTCAGAGTCTTGGTGACAGTGAGACACAGCTGGTGACGTATCCTTCAGTCTTGGTGACAGTGAGACACAGCTGGTGACGTATCCTTCAGAGTCTTGGTGACAGTGAGACACAGCTGGTGACGTATCTGTCAGAGTCTTGGTGACAGTGAGACACAGCTGGTGACGTATCCTTCAGTCTTGGTGACAGTGAGACACAGCTGGTGACGTATCCTTCAGAGTCTTGGTGACAGTGAGACACAGCTGGTGACGTATCTGTCAGAGTCTTGGTGACAGTGAGACACAGCTGGTGACGTATCCTTCAGTCTTGGTGACAGTGAGACACAGCTGGTGACGTATCCTTCAGAGTCTTGGTGACAGTGAGACACAGCTGGTGACGGGACTATGATACATGCGCAACAATTATGTCACATCAACCGACAGGTTGATGTGATGGTTGATGTGGTGCGTAATTTTTTTTTAAGTTCATGTTAAGCGTTAAACCCATGTGGGCCATTCGGAGCAATACGTGGAGGTGGCAGTGGAGGCTCGATCCTCCATCTGCCTAGCGCCAGAGGGGCTTGCTATTCGTACTCTGTGTAACGAAGGAAATGTCACAGTGGTTACGTCCTTATGGACTTCCTGGTGAGGGGGGGGAGCAGCGCTCCCCGCGGCTTGGTCTGAGACTCAGGACTCATTAGCCGGAAATGCTGCAGAATCGAAAAATGTTTGTAATCGTGTAAGACATTGAATCAAGGTGTGTGCCCTGCAGGTAAGTCTGAGTTTGTTTGTCTTTATATTACGCGTTTGGAGGCAACAGTAATCCTGCCAGAGTGCAAAACGTTTGTCAGGCTTCTCATTTCAATATCACACTAGAGGAGGGTTGTACCTCCTTTCTTTCTGCAATAATGTTGGTAGAATTACCAATAATATGTTAGGTAAAAGGACACATGTGCAACTCATGT
>NC_091302.1:50181897-50199397 GCF_038502225.1 Cherax quadricarinatus | reverse complement strand
TACCCTTGACCTGGTGATGTACCCTTGACCGGGTGATGTGCCCTTGACCTGGTGATGTACCCTTGACCGGGTGATGTGCCCTTGACCTGGTGATTAACATTATAAATTCAAAACAAATATCGGTCAGCATGGCTGATCTGAGACCTGGTCGCGGGGTCGATGATCACCCGGAAATAAAGAGAAAGTCTTGACGACCCAAATTTGGATTGAAAATTCCGTGGAGTTGTGGGACCTAACTACACATTCATACACAAATAACTTGCACATAGAAGAGAGAGAGCGAAGCTGACGACGACGTTTCGATCCATCTTGGAGCATTTACAAAGTGTGACTTTGTAAAATGGTCCAAGTCGGACCGAAACATCGTCGTAAGCTCCTCTCTCCTATGTACGGGTTATTTGTGTATTGTCCCAGTCACGATATTGTGGCTTTGTGGTTGTTTACACATTCATCCTCCCAACACTCCCTCAAGGAGGGAAGGGGCCCCTTGATGTCGGTGTAGGGCTCTTGATCTCAGGAACTAAAAATTCCCTTCCCTTCCCCTCCCTTCCTCTGATCAAATATGATTATCTCTCATTCCCAGGTGCTGAAAAATCAACATGACTCAAGAAATCGTAATATCACAATTACCAACAAACCACGGTACGGGTGGTGGTTGAACCCATGGCGAGCGAGCCGTAAAACTCCAGGTCAGTGCGTAAGCCACTGGGAAGCTGGCCCAGTGGCTTACGCACTGGCCTGGAGTTTTGCGATTTCCATGGGTTCAAATCCCACCCGTTCCGTGGTTTGATCACTGTGAATAAAACTCAACACTTGTGTAGGCTCGTCACCGGTAAACTGCGTGTTGTAGGCTTGTTATTTTCAATACAAAAGGATACCACGAGTAGGGATAAGGAAGAGTGAGAGAACCTGTAAACCAGAGAAAAGGCAATCAAGAGAAATGAAAAAAAAGAGAGAGAAATTGAGGGAGAGAAATTAAAAAAAGAAGAAAAATAAACTGATAGAGGAGAGATGGAAAGGTAGAAAGAAATTGAAAGAGGGAAGCAGTTAGAAAAAAAGAGAGAAAGGGTAATTGAGAGAGGGAGAGAAGTGGAAAAGAGAAAGAGAAAGCGTGGAACATGTTCCCCCAACAGAGATAAAGTGTCGGAACTAATTATAAATAATACCATCAAATAACGATGCATTAAGCTCAAGCATCATACACCATAATAAACTACCCTAAACTTATAGTTTTTTTTTTATTCGCCGGTATTCTCCCGGCCCGGGTCTTTTCCAAGTAGTGGTGACCCGGCCTTGGCTCCCTATCTGGGGAGTATCATAAATTATGGTAAAAACGTTAAAGAATAACACATAAGATAGCATATAATAAATGATTGAACTCCCTTATAAACAAAGGACAGTATGTAATAAACAATTGAACTCCCTTATAAACAAAGTACAATAAGTAATAAACGACTGAACTCCCTTATAAACAAAGGACAGTATGTAATAAACGATTGAACTCCCTTATAATAAATACTCTAAATTTATATGCATATATTTTTTAGTATATTAATGCCTTCATCTCCTTAACTCGAGAATATCAAGGAATGTTTCTGGTAGGAGTGAACATGTCTCCTGTAAGCCTACGGAAGGCTGTATTTGACAGGTTAATTCAAGAAACTCGTTATTTTACGAAGTTTCGCCTATTGTGGGTGACACGTTGCAAAATGATCATTTCCCCTGCCGAGAGTGCTTACGAACTGGTTGACTGATTGACTGATTAATTAGTTAGTCTATTAGATTTAACGCTGTTAACTACACAAGGGTCATTAAGGCTACATTTCATCCGTATACCATCAATTAAGGGCACTTCATTCTTTAAATTACGGACTAAAGTAAACTATAAGTGTGTATATACACTGAGAGATATATAATACTCTCACACGGTATATATAACGTTTTGGACCTCTGTGGCTGGTAATAACCACGAACTCGTCTCCCATCAGTCCATTGAAATTCTGAACGAGTTCAGCCACGCGGAAAACATAAATAAGAGAACACAATGGGGAATACCTTAGCAAAACAGTTACCCCTGGCCCTGGTAGGCTGCCAGGGTGAACTGCTATATTTATGTGTATTCTGAGCGTGTGGACCCCACAGGCTGGGAAGCCGCTTGACGCTCATAATCCAAGGAGTTTAAGAAGCCTCTTACTCTTCCTTGAGGCAAACCTGAGTGCCTGCTAAGTCATGACTTAGTGAATATCACCTGTTCACCACTATTCAAAAAATACTTCTATGACTAATTTTAGGACATCTATTCCTAATTTAGCGATTTCTGTCCATAATTTAAGGATTAATGTAGAAATTAAGTGTACATATACTGACAAACAAACATACACATGACGGTACAAGAAACATTGCTTAGGAATGGTAAGAAGCCTTGAAATTATGAAACAGGAACAAAATTTTAATTCTGGGTATGGTTTTAGCACGAAATTCTATATTTCCCACAGTGGGAGGGAAGGGAGAGCTCAAATGACGGACGAGGTTACATATAACTAAAGCGAGGAGGATCCAGGCACTGGTGCTGCTCCACACTTTCAACATCCACACTGAGAATTGTATTGTATTGGTGTTGCATATTTCCTCTGCTGCGCGTGTCAGTTATTGTCAAGGAAAATGTGTATCTGAGCAGAATACAAGATTCTCCGACCCGAAGGTAGCCTTTCACCAGTTCTTACTGAATATTAATGATAATCTATGTCCTCATACGGATCATGTACATGTATGTATGTATTCTTCATAAAGATTATATTTATATATATATATATATATATATATATATATATATATATATATATATATATATATATATATATATATATATATATACATATATATATATATATATATATATATATATATATATATATATATATATATATATATATATATTTATATATATATATATATATATATATATATATATATATATATATATATATATATATATATATATATATATATATATATATATATATATATATATATATATTTTATTATCACACTGGCCGATTCCCACCAAGGCAGGGTGGCCCGAAAAAGAAAAACTTTCACCATCATTCACTCCATCACTGTCTTGCCAGAAGGGTGTTTTACACTACAGTTTTTAAACTGCAACATTAACACCCCTCCTTTAGAGTGCAGGCACTGTACTTCCCATCTCCAGGACTCAAGTCCGGCCTGCCGGTTTCCCTGAACCCCTTCATAAATGTTACTTTGCTCACACTCCAACAGCACGTCATGTATTAAAAACCATTTGTCTCCATTCACTCCTATCAAACACGCTCATGCATGCCTGCTGGAAGTCCAAGCCCCTTGCACACAAAACCTCCTTTACCCCCCCCCTCCCACCGGTCCTAGGCCGACCCCTACCCCGCCTTCCTTCCACTACAGACTGATACACTCTTGAAGTCACTCTGTTTCGCTCCATTCTCTCTACATGTCCGAACCACCTCAACAACCCTTCCTCAGCCCTCTGTACAACAGTTTTGGCAATCCCGCACCTCCTCCTAACTTCCAAACTACGAATTCTCTGCATTATATTCACACCACACATTGCTCTCAGACATGACATCTCCACTGCCTCCAGCCTTCTCCTCGCTGCAACATTCATCACCCATGTTTCATACCCATATAAGAGCGTTGGTAAAACTATACTCTCATACATTCCCCTCTTTGCCTCCAAGGACAAAGTTCTTTGTCTCCACAGACTCCTAAGTGCACCACTCACCCTTTTCCCCTCATCAATTCTATGATTCACCTCATCTTTCATAGACCCATCCGCTGACACGTCCACTCCCAAATATCTGAATACATTCACCTCCTCCATACTCTCTCCCTCCAATCTGATATCCAATCTTTCATCACCTAATCTTTTCGTTATCCTCATAACCTTACTCTTTCCTGTATTCACTTTTAATTTTCTTCTTTTGCACACCCTACCAAATTCATCCACCAATCTCTGCAACTTCTTTTTAGAATCTCCCAAGAGCACAGTGTCATCAGCAAAGAGCAACTGTGACAACTCCCACTTCATGTGTGATTCTTTATCTTTTAACTCCACGCCTTTTTCCAAGACCCTCGCATTTACTTCTCTTACAACCCCATCTATAAATATATTAAACAACCACGGTGACATCACACATCCTTGTCTAAGGCCTACTTTTACTGGGAAATAATTTCCCTCTTTCTTACATACTCTAACTTGAGCCTCACTATCCTCGTAAAAACTCTTCACTGCTGTCAGTAACCTACCTCCCACACCATACACCTGCAACATCTGCCACATTGCCCCCCTATCCACCCTGTCATACGCCTTTTCCAAATCCATAAATGCCACAAAGACCTCTTTAGCCTTATCTAAATACTGTTCACTTATATGTTTCACTGTAAACACCTGGTCCACACACCCCCTACCTTTCCTAAAGCCTCCTTGTTCATCTGCTATCCTATTCTCCGTCTTACTCTTAATTCTTTCAATAATAACTCTACCATACACTTTACCAGGTATACTCAACAGACTTATCCCCCTATAATTTTTGCACTCTCTTTTGTCCCCTTTGCCTTTATACAAAGGAACTATGCATGCTCTCTGCCAATCCCTAGGTACCTTACCCTCTTCCAAACATTTTTTAAATAATTGCACCAACCACTCCAAAACTATATCCCCACCTGCTTTTAACATTTCTATCTTTATCCCATCAATCCCGGCTGCCTTACCCCCTTTCATTTTACCTACTGCCTCACGAACTTCCCCCGCACTCACAACTGGCTCTTCCTCACTCCTACAAGATGTTATTCCTCCTTGCCCTATACACGAAATCACAGCTTCCCTATCTTCATCAACATTTAACAATTCCTCAAAATATTCCCTCCATCTTCCCAATACCTCTAACTCTCCATTTAATAACTCTCCTCTCCTATTTTTAACTGATAAATCCATTTTTTCTCTAGGCTTCCTTAACTTGTTAATCTCACTCCGAAACTTTTTCTTATTTTCAACAAAATTTGTTGATAACATCTCACCCACTCTCTCATTTGCTCTCTTTTTACATTGCTTCACCACTCTCTTAACCTCTCTCTTTTTCTCCATATACTCTTCCCTCCTTGCATCACTTCTACTTTGTAAAAACTTCTCATATGCTAACTTTTTCTCCCTTACTGCTCTCTTTACATCATCATTCCACCAATCGCTCCTCTTCCCTTCCGCACCCACTTTCCTGTAACCACAAACTTCTGCTGAATACTCTAACACTACATTTTTAAACCTACCCCATACCTCTTCGACCCCATTGCCTATGCTCTCATTAGCCCATCTATCCTCCAATAGCTGTTTATATCTTACCCTAACTGCCTCCTCTTTTAGTTTATAAACCTTCACCTCTCTCTTCCCTGATGCTTCTATTCTCCTTGTATCCCATCTACCTTTTACTCTCAGTGTAGCTACAACTAGAAAGTGATCTGATATATCTGTGGCCCCTCTATAAACATGTACATCCTGAAGTCTACTCAACAGTCTTTTATCTACCAATACATAATCCAACAAACTACTGTCATTTCGCCCTACATCATATCTTGTATACTTATTTATCCTCTTTTTCTTAAAATATGTATTACCTATAACTAAACCCCTTTCTATACAAAGTTCAATCAAAGGGCTCCCATTATCATTTACACCTGGCACCCCAAACTTACCTATCACATCCTCTCTAAAAGTTTCTCCTACTTTAGCATTCAGATCCCCTACCACAATTACTCTCTCACTTGGTTCAAAGGCTCCTATACATTCATTTAACATCTCCCAAAATCTCTCTCTCTCCTCTACATTCCTCTCTTCTCCAGGTGCATACACGCTTATTATGACCCACATTTCATATCCAACCTTTACTTTAATCCACATAATTCTTGAATTTACACATTCATATTCTCTTTTCTCCTTCCATAACTGATCCTTCAACATTACTGCTACCCCTTCCTTTGCTCTAACTCTCTCAGATACTCCAGATTTAATTCCATTTATTTCCCCCCACGGAAACTCCCCTACCCCCTTCAGCTTTGTTTCGCTTAGGGCCAGGACATCTAATTTCTTTTCATTCATAACATCAGCAATCGTCTGTTTCTTGTCATCCGCACTACATCCACGCACATTCAAGCATCCCAGTTTTATAAAGTTTTTCTTCTTCTCTCTTTTAGTAAATGTCTACAGGAGAAGGGGTTACTAGCCCATTGCTCCCGGCATTTTAGTCGCCTCATACGACACGCATGGCTTACGGAGGAAAGATTCTTTTCCACTTCCCCATGGACAATAGAAGAAATAAAGAAAAACAAGAGCTATTTAGAAAAAGGAGAAAAACCTAGATGTATGTATATATATATATGCATATGCGTGTCTGTGAAGTGTGACCAAAGTGTAAGTAGGAGTAGCAAGATATCCCTGTTATCTAGCGTGTTTATGAGACAGAAAAAGACACCAGCAATCCTACCATCATGCAAAACAGTTACAGGTTTCTGTTTCACAGTCATCTGGCAGGACGGTAGTACTTCCCTGGGTGGTTGCTGTCTACCAACCTACTACCTCTACCAACCTATATATGTATATATATATATATATATATATATATATATATATATATATATATATATATATATATATATATATATATATATATATATATATATATATATATATATATGTATATAGTGTATACGTTTCAAATACAGATGTGTAATAAACACTGGTCATGACTACAGATGTAAATAAAACAATTATAATTTAAGAATTTTGATATGTGCTCTACATAACTTGATTTTTTTTTTTTTTTATTCGCCGGTATTCTCCCGGCCCGGGTCTTTTCCAAGTAGTGGTGACCCGGCCTTGGCTCCCTATCTGGGGAGTGTCTCGAGACTTAAGTGTACGATGGGAGGAGGTACAAGAACCCCCTCATCTTTGGGACCAAGTGTCCCCAGGCCTAGCCACATTCCCCGCCCTCACGGGGCTCGTAGGGAGAAGCTAGGCCTCTGGTCTGCCATCTGCCCCGCCCCAACGGGGCTCGTGGGGATGGCAGTCTTGTGAGCTGCAGATGATAGCAAGCTCAGGCCGTTGTAACTTGAGGCTTTCTATATAATATACCAATAGTTGTTATATCTAGTGAGTTATCCTGGTGTGACCGATCACCGTCTGAGACTCATATACATTCAGTACGAAAACACTTCTTGTCTAACATCTCTCCACACATACGTTGCTCTCGCTAGGGCTTTTATCTGCTTATTCCGACCATTATCAATCTACTAATAAATGGAATATGTTCCCTAGGATGGAATTAGAAGGAAAAACACCATGCTGCCAGCAGTATGACCAGTACCTAGAGGCATCTGTCAACATGCTGTCTGGCGTATGATCATTACATGAAGTCATGTGTCAACATGTTGTCAGGCGTATGATCAATATCTGAAGGCGTTTGTCAACATGTTGCCTGACGTATGATCATACATTAAGGAATATGCCAAAATGGTGTTAGGCGTATGATCACTGCATGAAGAAACACGGCAACATGCTTCCTGACATATGAGCAGTACTTAATGCATGTGTCAACATACTACCGGGTATATCATCAATATCTGAAGGCGTATGATCAATAGCTGAAACTGACTCACGGAATCATGATAACACGATTACAAACAAATCACAAAACTGGTGGGACTCGAACCCATGGACAGTGAGTCTTAAAACTCACATGCCCGTGCACTGGCCTGTGAGGTTTAGGACTTACTGCCGTGAGTTCAAACCTCAACAGTTCTTTGGTTTGGTTTTGATGCCCGTAAGTATCTGTCAGCATTTTTCCTGGCGTATGATCAATACCATAAAGCATATACCAACATGCTGCCAGACATATGATTATTACCCTAATGCATGTATCAACATGCTGCCAGGCATAAGATAATTTCTTAAAGCATGGGTTAACATGTTGCCAGGCGCATGCTCAATACTTTAAGACATCTGTTAAGATGCAGCCAGGCATATGATCAATACATGAAGACATCAGTCAACATGCTGTGAGGCGTATGATCAATACATAAAGGCATGTGTTCAACATGCTGCCAGGCGTATGATCAATACTAGAAGGCATCTGTCAGCATGCTGCCAGGCGTATAATCAATACATGAAGATCCCTGCCAACATGCTGCCAGATGCATGATCAATACTTGAAGGCATCTGCCAAAGTACTGCCAGACGTATGATCGTACTTGAAGATATCTGCCATTATGCTGCCAGATCTATATTCAGTACCTGAAGGCATCTGTCAACCTGTTGCCAGACGTATGGCCATCATCTCAAGCCATCTATTAACAGACTACCAGACGTATTACCACTAGAGAATGTCTTCCTGTATCGTAAAGAATTTCTGCCATGATCACACTTTTCCTTTTTACTTTTTGACACTGACAAGTTCGCAAGATGTGCTACGAACTTTCTGCCGCGAGTAAAGTTGATCTTACAGGAAGCTACTTAATAATAATAATAATAATAATAATAATAATAATAATAATAATAATAATAATAATAATAATAATAATAATAATAATAATAACAGTAATAATAATTATTATTATTGCTGCATTCATAGGGAAGAGCTAAACCCAAGGAGATCATACGGTTCCTGGAAGGGCAATCAGGTTTGATCTGAGGAAAGGGAGTGCTCGGGAACGCAGACAAACAGATCAAGCCATCTTTTACTCAACATTTCGCTCTGAGCAGAGAGAGAGAAACACTGAAGGAGGGAAATATGTCTTTGCTTCACCCTGCACCCGAAGGGAAGGGAAGCTCCAATTACTAGGATCAAGAGCCCTCCACCGGCTCGAAAAACATGGATTTGGTACACACAGGTAAGGCATTAAAACGGTCTGTAAGGTTACTTGTATTAGACTCAAAATTTTGGATTTTTTTTGACAGGTCTGAAGACATATTTTCGTATAGATGAGGAACAGGGAAAAAAGGCAGCAATAAAAGGTGGGTGGAGGAGAAAGAGAGAGAGAGAGAGAGAGAGAGAGAGAGAGAGAGAGAGAGAGAGAGAGAGAGAGAGAGAGAGAGAGAGAGAGAGAGAGAGAGAGAGAGAGAGGGAGAGAGAGAGAGAGAGAGGCTAGGAATACAATAATTTTGATTTTGTGCGTGTGTAAAGTGACATAGACTATGATAACTGAAAGGTGTAGGAAAAAGAGACAAGAACCATAAGTGATGGATGTAGGAAGAGGCAAAAACCGTGATAACTGGTGGATAGAAGAGAAGAAAGAGAAATAGACCATAGTAACTAGTGAATACAAAAGTAGAGGGAAAAAGCATGAAGATAAACGATGGGTGAAAGAAGAGACAACAACCCCTGATAATTGGTGGGTGAAGACGTGAGAGACATGAACAAGAATACTGCCTCTGAAGAGGCAAGAAATGCAATAACTGGTATGTGAAGGAAGGAGAGGCGTGGGCGAAAATAATTAGTAAGGTAAGGAAGGATGACAAAATGACATAACATTAGGAAATAAAGTGCACTGAGAGAGAGAGAGAGAGAGAGAGAGAGAGAGAGAGAGAGAGAGAGAGAGAGAGAGAGAGAGAGAGAGAGAGAGAGAGAGAGAGAGAGAGAGAGAGTCGGAATAAAGAGAGGTGAGGCTTACTTTAGTATTCAGTGGAAAGCCACGGTAGTGCAAAAGTTAAAGGTCAAAGGTGAGAAGCCAGCCAGACAGCCAGCCACTTATCCAGCCAGTCAACCAGCCGGTCAGAAAGCCAGCCAGTCAATTATCCGACCAGTCAGTCAATTATCCAGTCACTCAATCACTTATCCTACCAGTCAGCCGACTATTCACTCACCCCATCTATCCAGTAACCATTTACTTATCCAGTATGCCATATGTTATTAATCCAGGTTATCAAGTGTTCAATAGACTAAACTGATGACGAAGCGGCATACGTCTTGAAGAATACTGCATTAGAGATCAGACAGGGAAACTCTTCTCTCCAGACGGGCGTCAGTTCAGTGCTGCTGGTTACATCAGTCATCCTCGAGTTTTACGCAGACGGGAAGGCTCATTAGTCAAGGTCAGATGCATTCAGGTTGAGGCACATCACCTGACACACCTAATTCTTGAGTCACCTTTAATAATGATAGATGGTACCAATAAGGCAAAATTAAAAAAAAATATATATTAAGCCGCAACCTACGTTTTTTTAATCGATGTGCAAAAAGCGATAGCGATATCAAGAAGATATTAACTAAATGGGAAAGTATATTCCGAGATGTCTTTATAAATAAGTCGACCTGCTAGTCGACCTATTTATAAAGACACCTTCAGTAAAAGATTATTCACACAACAGAAAGGATGTGCTTTGTTATATGCTCCTACATATCCTCCAGCAACTTTGTCAAGCCTCACGAATACAGAATGAAAATCATTTTAAGATAAAAAGTTAAGTGGCAATCAGAAGAAGACGAGAATAGAAAAACAATGATCTGAAATGACTCTCAGAGATATCTGGAATAACAAAACCTGAACTTAGGGTTTCGCTATAAATAATAATAATAATAATAATTATAATACTACTACTAATACTAATACTAATGCTAATTATAATAATAATAAAATATGCTTTAAATGCAATAATAATAATAATAATAATAATAATAATAATAATAATAAAGCAAATTCTACTAGTAATGATAATAGTAGTAAAAACAGTTTTATTGTTAGTAGTAGAATTTGCTTTAATATTATATTTTATTTATAATAAAAAATAATTACCGATAGGAAAAAAAAATGACTCTTCAAACCACAAATATTGATGAATATAAATTCTGGATTATATTATTATTATTCTAATCAAGGGGGAAGCGCTAAACCCGGAGGATTATACAGCGCCGGGGGGGGATGTGGAAGGCATTCAGGCTTAATTCGGGGAACTGGAGCACAGATCCAATTCCCTAAATCAAGAGCCCCTCACCACCATCAAGGAACCTTCCTTGAGGGGTCTGGATTATAGAATATTAAAAAAAAAAAAAAAAACAAAAAAAAAAAAAAAAAAAAAAAAAAAAAAAAAAAACTGGAGAAAGTCAAGATAGATGGAATGAGGAAAAAAAAAGAGTATTAATTTTATTATCGCTACAAGAAAAGTTAAACCCGGACGGGTCATTCAGCGCCTAAGAGAAAAAGAATTATTCTTTGTTTCTGGTCTATTGCTTCAGTCCATAAATTTAGACGTGAGTGCAGCGTGTCACTACAAGAAGCGTCCACACACACTCACACCAGGCAACACATTTCCCCGCCTAGCGCACTTGTTTCAATGGTGGTGGTGGGTGGTTGATGGTAGTGGTGGTTGATGGTAGTGGTGGTTGATGGTAGTGGTGATGGGTGGTTGATGATAATGGTGGTTGATGGTAGTGGTGGTGGGTGGTTGATGGTAGTGGTGGTAGCTGGTTGATGGTAGTGGTAGTGGTTGGTTGATGGTAGTGGTGATGGGTGGTTGATGATAATGGTGGTTGATGGTAGTGGTGGTGGGTGGTTGATGGTAGTGGTGGTAGCTGGTTGATGGTAGTGGTAGTGGTTGGTTGATGGTAGTGGTGGTGGTTGATGGTAGTGGTGGTGGTTGGTTGATGGTAGTGGTGGTGGTTGGTTGATCGTAGTGGTGGTGGTTGGTTGATGGCAGTGGTGGTGGTTGATGGCAGTGGTGGTGGTTGATGGTAGTGGTGGTGGTTGATGGTAGTGTTTAGTTTGTAGGGTGTAACTGAAAATATACATAAATAACCCACACAGAAGAGAGGAGCTTGCGACGACGTTTCGGTCCAACTTGGACCGACGTCGAACCGAAACGTCGTCGTAAGCTCCTTTTACCTATGTGCGGATTATTTGTGTATTGTCCCAGTCACGGTATTGTGGCTTTCTGTTATCTGTAACTTAAAATTTCCACTGAAGTTGAGCTTCTTGATGACCAGCTCAGGGAAGCTTTAGCTCACTGGACCGAGGAGGTCTTCCCCTGGCGTAATTACAGGTCCACAATAACCCAATAATAGGTTTTCCACAGCCGTGATTTTAAAGAAGCAGTACATGGTAGTGTCTTCAGTGTAGCAACATCGTTACCGGTTAATGTACCTCCTTGACGACGAAGGCCTCTTGATCAAAGGAACTGAAGGCCCACTCACCTTTGGAGCTGTGACCCCCTATGGGTTTAGGGCTTTCCCATAAATGTAATAAGTATGAATCCAGAAGCTTGAGTGTCTCAAGAACTCCATGATGCTGGAACAATAACAAACTCTCCACCTGGAGGGTAAATTGATTTATGTAAAGCTTGAAAGATGAGTGAGTTATTTAGCATACGAAGTGATAGATACAGATACAGTTAAATAGAATTCTTTATTGACTTGATTCTTTCACTCAAGCTTTATCATGTCAAACAGATGAGCCTGAAAAGAGAAGTTTGACAGAAGCATGGAGTAACGGTGAGGTGATGGCTAGGTGTGGTGATGGCTAGGTGTGGTGATGGCTAGGTGTGGTGATGGCTAGGTGTAGTGAAGGCTAGGTGAAGCGAGCATCAGACCACGCTGATTCCCAAACATCTGAGTAGTTTTCAAGCAAAATGTTCAGGCAAGTTAAAGAAACCGTTGTTTTGGTTGACATCATCGGAGATACTGATGAGTGCAGATCCATGGCATCTTGTCTGGGTGTTTATTTTTTGGGCGACAAGTAGTACGTTAGTTGATGGAGGAATTAGTGCATCATGCAGGTGTTGTCAGGGTTGTTAATTCTGCCAGCGTGTTGGTGATCAGAGATGCGTTTATGGAGTTCAATAGATGTCTTAGCTTCATATATTTTCCCTTCACTTCTTAAATGGAATTGTCTTCTCCTGCAGTAACTGAGTTATTCTGGTTGTTTCCGTCTGGTAAT
Organism: Cherax quadricarinatus; assembly: GCF_038502225.1. Taxonomy (NCBI): domain Eukaryota; kingdom Metazoa; phylum Arthropoda; class Malacostraca; order Decapoda; family Parastacidae; genus Cherax; species Cherax quadricarinatus. Next base: position 50,186,431 of record NC_091302.1, on the reverse strand, counting down.
TTCTTTGTAGTAGAGGCAGCAGTGGCTATGTTGAGTCAGCAGTTGGGCAATACCTCAGTGATTTGTATAGCAAACGACTTCTTGACGATGACTAAGGGACATATATAGGTGGGTACAAATGGGAAGAATGTCTGTCTGGCGCTCAACAGACGGAGGATCAAGCCTCCACCACGTCATACACTGAATGACCCACATGGTTTAGCGCCTAACATGAATTAAGATTAAGACGATGATCAAATATCTCTTTTCTAGATGGCGTCAGGTCTAGGGGACTTAATGATTCTATGAGAAGGTTGTCTGCAATTCCTGATGAAATGTCAGGGCCGCGGATTTTGGTGAAGATTTGTTCGGGGAAAGAGAATTCTTCCTAAGAAACTCAATATTGCAGAGATGGAGAGTTCGTAAAAAAATCCATTGACAGCACTGCGTTTAGTCATCTTATGACTTAGACAAACGTCAGGAGAAATATTCTCATTTTATCCTGATACACAAAACACCACACTGTTATCCGCCTGATACACTGTTATCTACCTGCTATACTACATAGACTGACAAAAATCACTCCCTTAACACCAACCCAAAGTAAAGTCACTTGACCTTCGTTATCTCTTTCTCCCTAACTACCCACAACCCTTTTCACTGCTCTATCCTCCCTTAATCCTTCAGCTCTCCATTCTTGCCGTCCATCTTATACCCCCCCCCAAAAAAAAATACTACCCTCTTGTAGTTATAATTAATTTCATCTCCTGTGGTTTCGAGGGATCGGCATGGTTCTGGTTGGCTAATTAATTAAGGATTGTGTAAAGCTCGCGGAACACATCACAGAAATTCTTTTGTGATTACAAATTTCCTAAAAAAAAATTATGGTAAGCCCTGCATACCCTATACGGACTTAACCTTTGTGTTTTAATGAAATAATATCTGTACCGAAGCAAACTAAAAATTATTTTAGCTAAGATTAACGAGTGGAGATACAAAAGGCTAAACCATTTAGGGTCAATTCTGCTTCTTAAGCATCAGATGTGTAAGCATCTAATTAGCCACCCCATACTAGAATGGTCGAATCATCCTAGATGGCAATAAATAACCGTGCCTCAACAACCGTGCCTGATTAATTGATGTAGGTTCGCCAGTACTTCCGGCCCGGGTCTTCAACAGATGGCGACCCCGGCTGGCTAAGATGACAAACAGGAAAGTGATTCTGTGTGACGTGCGTCGAATACAGGTTGAATGAGCGAACAAAGAGATGAATTAACGGATCCTGCCAGAAACACTAGCCTGGTGAACACGGCCCAGGTCCTGTCAGAGAAACCTGATTACTTTTCCTAAAGTTCGTTCGTCCATTCTCCGAGGAAGTGGATCCCAAGCCAGTACTAATCGTGGTACCTCATATATATATATATATATATATATATATATATATATATATATATATATATAAATAGGTAGTAGGTTGGTAGACAGCAACCGCCCAGGGAGGTACTACCGTCCTGCCAAGTGAGTGTAAAACGAAAGCCTGTAATTGTTTTACATGATGGTAGGATTGCTGGTGTCCTTTTTTCTGTCTCATGAACATGCAAGATTTCAGGTACGTCTTGCTACTTCTACTTACACTTAGGTCACACTACACATACATGTACAAGCACATATATACACACCCCTCTGGGTTTTCTTCTATTTTCTTTCTAGTTCTTATTCTTGTTTATTTCCTCTTATCTCCATGGGGAAGTGGAACAGAATTCTTCCTCCGTAAGCCATGCGTGTTGTAAGAGGCGACTAAAATGCCGGGAGCAAGGGGCTAGTAACCTCTTCTCCTGTATATATTACTAAATGTAAAAGGAGAAACTTTCGTTTTTCCTTTTGGGCCACCCCGCCTCGGTGGGATACGGCCGGTGTGTTGAATGAAAGAAAGATATACATATATATATATATACATATATATACATATATATATATATACATATATATACATATATATATATATACATATATATACATATATATATATATATATATATATATAACGGACGTTTGTCAATGAATGAACAGAACGGACCACGATTGGGATCGTGGTCCATGAGGGTGGTAGGCCCTTCACTGTTCCAGTGAACTACAGAGGTTAAAATAGGATGATTTTGCAAGCAGCACACCAGTGTTATATTTGCACCAGCTGCCATCCTCTGACTACTGTGTCATCTCACACCACACAGCTCTTCAGGCACATTTATTCACATACCTCTCAAAAAGATTACATCGTAACGACTCCAGTGGGTTCAGCACTTTAATAATAATAATAATAATGATAATAATAATAATAATAATAATAATAATAATAATAACAACAACAACAACAACAACAACAATAATAATAATAATAATAATAATAATAATAACAATAATAATAATAATAATAATAATAATAATAATAATAATAATAATAATAATAATAATAATAATAATAATAATAATAATAATAATCTCATTAACAGTGTTCCATAATGGTTCATTTAGACTTTTAAAACCACCTCAGTAATACTATTCTCACTTTCTCTAGTTTCTCCGTTTTCTTTTTCCTTGTCTCTTCTATTTTCCTGGAGCTCTAACGAAAACGTCGTTCGGGTGCCTCCGTTTTCCTTTCGTCCTTCATATGTGAACTCTGAACTTTTGATGTGTAAATGTGGAGTGTGTGGTCTTAGAGTTCCGTCTTGAAACAGTCTTCAGCCTGGCCAGAAAACTCTGAACTTTTGAGCTGGCTTCTAAATCTTTCCTGTGATGCTTTGATCTTTAAACGAGTATTTGAACTTTACAGAAGAACCACTTGTTTATCTTCTCAGTTAAGCTTCTGTCGTTCTGAGATATATGCATTTTGAAACTTAGTCTATGCATAAATTTACATGTACAGGGTATATAGGCGGCTGAAAAGTGGATATGTCTCAGTGTATATACACTGAGATATATCCACAGGAATAATTATATCCACGAAGTAGGATATACTTGCGTATATATATATATCCTGAAAAATGTGCATCACTCATTGAATATACATTGAAAAATAAATATCTCTGTGTATAAGTAATACAAACATACTTTTCAGTGAATGTACACTGACAGCTTAATTTAATTATCATTCTAAAGATTAAAATATACTTGAAATTAGTCTGCAGGTGAATTGCTCTCTTAATGACCCTCGTGTGGTCAAGGGGCCTTGAACCTAACAAACTCACTGGGTGCTCCGTAATACACACTCTCAACTTTGCTCGCTGAATATTTAGCTTTGATGAAAGTGCCTCTAATATTATGAATTGATTCCAAGCGCTCCCAGCTCTGCTTTGATCTCTGGGTAGAGCTTTAAGTGGTGGCTCTGCTCTGGCGGGGAGTGGGAATCACTGACCTCAAACGTAAAGGTTAAGCATCTGTTTACATAGAAATGTGTTTTAACATAGCTCTGGTGATGCGGTGAGAGGCTAACATAATTTTTTTGCTGTGTTATATAACTTTTATAGAGTCCTGGTGCTATGATCAGGTGGTTAATAAAGCATCGATCGACTATATAAGGGTCATTAAGGTTGCTTTAATCCCTAAAATAAGCTCTCAGTGTATATACACACAGACATACACCTCTTGTTTTCTAAGTTCCTTTTGGTGCTATGGAGGGTGGAGGACTTTAAGACAAATCTTGTCTTAAGACAGATATTGTAAATTTGTGTAAGTTGGAAAATTAAAGTACAACAGATATGAATATTTAGCTCCAAGAAAACTTTGGTACATATTTGAAGTCATGGCAAGAACAGAGGAGAGGCCGGATGTAACTGACGTACATATTGAAATCTTATTTTCCTGATATTCATAGAGAATTACTTCATCATGACTCTTGAAATCCCCTTCTAAGTGTCTAGCTTTTCCCTTAACATGACAACTGATGACAACCACTATGAAAGAGTAGTGAAATTCCAATCGCTTTCGTGACTACTCACATTATCAAGGAACTGTGATCTTAGTGCATATATATATATATATATATATATATATATATATATATATATATATATATATATATATATATATATATATATATATATATATATACATATATATATATATGTCGTGCCGAATAGGCAGAACTTGCGATCTTGGCTTAAATAGCAACGCTCATCTTGCCATATAGGACAAGTGAAAATTTGTGTATGCAATAATTTCGCCAAAATCATTCTGAACCTAACGAAAAAAATATATTTCACTGTGTTTGTTTAGTATTAAATTATTGTAAACAAATCAAAAATATATTTAGTTGGGTTAGGCTAAAATAAATTGCGCTTGTTATAATAAGGTTAGGTAAGTTTTCTAAGTTCCTTTTGGTGCAAAATTATAAATTTTTACATTAACATTATTGAAAAAATATATCTTTAAACGTATAAGAGAAAATTTTAGAAAGCACTTAATTTTAAATGAGTTCTTGCTAATTGACCAATTTTACATAATCGGCACGACATATATATATATATATATATATATATATATATATATATATATATAT
>NC_091302.1:50164397-50171897 GCF_038502225.1 Cherax quadricarinatus | reverse complement strand
GAGGAAGGGTTGTTGAGGTGGTTCGGACATGTAGAGAGAATGGAGCGAAACAGAATGACTTCAAGAGTGTATCAGTCTGTAGTGGAAGGAAGGCGGGGTAGGGGTCGGCCTAGGAAAGGTTGGAGGGAGGGGGTAAAGGAGGTTTTGTGTGCGAGGGGCTTGGACTTCCAGCAGGCGTGCGTGAGCGTGTTTGATAGGAGTGAATGGAGACGAATGGTTTTTAATACTTGACGTGCTGTTGGAGTGTGAGCAAAGTAACATTTATGAAGGGGTTCAGGGAAACCGGCAGGCCGGACTTGAGTCCTGGAGATGGGAAGTACAGTGCCTGCACTCTGAAGGAGGGGTGTTAATGTTGCAGTTTAAAAACTGTAGTGTAAAGCACCCTTCTGGCAAGACAGTGATGGAGTGAATGATGGTGAAAGTTTTTCTTTTTCGGGCCACCCTGCCTTGGTGGAAATCGGCCAGTGTGATAATAAAAATATATATATATATATATATATATATATATATATATATATATATATATATATATATATATATATATATATATATATACTGCAGCTGGGACTGGTGGGAAAAGGAGAGAAATGTTAAAAGTATGTGGAAATATAGTTTTGGAGTGGTTGGTGCTTTTATTCAATAAATGTATTGAAGAGGAGAAGGTACCTAGGGATTGCCAGACTCTCTTTGCAAAAATGCAAAGGGGATAAAAGAGAGTGTAAAAATTATAGGGAAATAAGGCTGTTGAGAATACCTGGTAAATTTTATAGAAGAGTTAATATTGAAAGAATTAAGAGTAAGACGGAGAGCAGGATCGCAGATGAACAAGGAGGCTTTAGGAAGGGTAGGGGGTGTGTAGACCAAGTGTTTACAGCGAAACATATAAGTGAATAGTATTTAAATAAGGGTTAAGAGATTTTTGCTGCATTTATGGATTTGGAAAAGGCGTATAATAGGGTGAATAAGGGGGCAATGTGGCAGATGTTGCAAATGTAGGGAATATGATGTCATTTACTGAAAGCAGTGAGATTATTCATCAGTAAAAGTAGACCTTAGACAGGGATGTGTGATGTCACCATGATTGTTCAATATATTTATATATGGGGTTGTAAGAGAAGTGAATGCACGGGTATTGGCAAGAGTTGTGGTTAATCGATTAAACGATAAAGAATCTCACTCAAAATGTGAGTTGTCACAGTTGCTCTTTACTGATGACATTGTGCTTTTGGGAGATTCTGAAGAGAAATTAGAAAGGTTGGTGGACGAGTTTGGTAGGGTATGTAAAAGAAGGAAATTAAAAGTTTTCATTGGAAAGAGGAAGGTGATGTGTATTACAAAAAAAAAATTAGGAAATGAAAAACTGAGCATCGGATTGGAGGGAGGAATTATAGAGGAAGCGAATGTATTCATATATGTGGGAGTGGACGTGTCAGCAGATAGGTCTATGAAAGATGAGTTGAATCATAGAACTGATGAGGGAAAAAAAGGTGAGTGGTACACTGAGGAGTCTGTGGAAACAAAGAACATTATCCATGGAAGCAAAAAGGGGAATGTATGAGTGCATAGTTATACCAGAGCTCTTATATGGGTGTGAAGCATGGGTGATGAATGTTGCAACAAGCAGAAGGCTGGAGGCAGTGGAAATGTCGTGTCTGAGGGCAATGTGTCGTGTGAATATAATGCAGAGAATTCGTAGTTTGGAAATTAGGAGGAGGTGCGGGATTACCAAAACTATTATCCAGAGGGCTGAGGAGGGGTTGTTGAGGTGGTTCGGACATGTAGAGAGAATGGATCTGTATAGGAGGGAAGGTGGGGTAGGGGTCGACTTAGGAAAGGTTGGAGGGACGGGGTAAAGGAGGTTTTGTGTGTAAGAGGCTTGGACTTCACCAAGCGGCGTTCGTGAGCGTGTTAGATAGGAGCGAGTGGAGACGAATGGTTTTTATAACTTTCTATTGGAGTGAGAGCAAGGTAACATTTATGAAGGGATTCAAGGAAACCGGTTAGCCGGACTTGAGTTCTGGAGGTCTGAAGTACAGTGCCTGCACTCTGAAGGAGAGGTGTTATAAGTTACTCTTACCAACACCTGTGGTGTAGGCACACCTCTGACAAGACAGTGATGGAGTGAATGATGATGAAAGTGTTTCTTGTTTTTTGGGTCACCCTGCCTTGGTGGGAGACGGCCGGTATGTTAATAAAAAAATAATAAAAAGTAGCTGATTCAGCACCGCCACTCGACTGTGTGTGTGTGTGTGTGTGTGTGTGTGTGTGTGTGTGTGTGTGTGTGTGTGTGTGTGTGTGCAAACGGGGAAATGAGAAATTCTAATAACGCAGTGAGGAACAACGAGAGGCTGATAATCCTTAGAGGACGAAGAGACGAAGAAGAACAACAACCGGGCAAGAATTAATCACCAACAAGACAATATTACCAATTTTCGCTTCAAAGAAAACCTCATCCGGTCCATTACGAGCCATAGAGCTCCTCAATATTGCTGCAACGTCTCATGATTATTGACGATATTTTTCTCATCTAGAAGATTGTGTGTTTGTGGATGAGTGTATGTAGGTGTGTGGGTCCGTGTGCGTGGGTTTGTGGGTGCGGGTGTGTGTTTGTGGGTGAGTGTGTGTAGGTGTGTGGGTGCGTGTGTGTGTGTAGGTGTATGAGTGCGGATATGTGGATGTGTGGGTGAGTGTGTGCGTGTTGTTGTGTGGGTCCGTGTGTGTGAGTTTGTGGGTGCGGATGTGTGTGACTTTATAGTAGATAGGCAATATACCTGGAGAGGGTTTCGGAAGTCAACGCCCCTGCGGCCCGGCGAGGATCAGGGCCTGGTCAACCAGGCTTTTACTGTTGGGCGCACGTAAGCCAACGTACGAACCACAGCCCGGCTGATCAGGTACTGACTTTAGGTGCTTGTCCAGTGCCTTCTTGAAGACAGCCAGGGGTCTATTGGTAATCCCCCTTATTTATGCTGGGAGGCAGTTGAGCAGTTTTGGGCCCCTGATGTTTATTGTGTTGTCTCTTAGCGTACTCGTGGCTCCCCTGCTTTTCATTGGTGGATTGTTACATCTCCTGAGAGTCTTTTGCTTTCGCAGGGAGTAATTGTCGTGTGCAAGTTTGGTACTAATCCCTCTAGGATTTTCCAAGTGCATATCATAATGTACCTTTCTCGCCTGCGTTCCAGGGAATACAAATCAAGGGACTTCAATCGTTCCCAGTAATTTAGGTGCTTTATCGTACTTATGTGTGCTGTGAAAGTTCTTTGTACATTCTCCAGGTCAGCAATTTCGCCTGCCTTAAAAGGGGCAGTTAGTGAGCAGCAGTGTTCCAGCCTAGAGAGAACAAACGATTTGAAGAGAATCATCATGGGCTTGGGGTGAAGATATTAAACATATTATTAGCATGTACATAGAGGTTCAAAGACTACCTACTACACGAGGGCCATTAAGGCTGCATGTCACTTGATAACCACCAGAGATATACCCTACATTATTATTATTATTTTAATCAAAAAAGAAGCGCTAAGCCACAAGGACTATACAGCTATATACCCTACAAGTATATGTACACTGAGAGATACAAAACCTCGGTATATACACACACACACAAATATTGTATATATATATATATATATATATATATATATATATATATATATATATATATATATATATATATATATACATATATATATATATATATATATATATATATATATATATATATATATATATATATATATATATATATATATATATATATATATATATATATATATATATATATATCATACATCGTTGTATATATACTGCTTCTCTCAGTTCATACACTGAAAGGGAGGGCAGAAGGTAAGTAAGTAGGTAGGCAAGTAGGGAGGGAGGGAGGAAGGGAGGGATAAGAATGAAGGTAGGTAGGTAGGTAGGGAGGGAGGGAGGGAGGGAGGGAGGGAGGGAGGGAGGGAGGGAGGGAGGGAGGGAGGGAGCTTAATTGGACGTCCAGTTCTCAGTCCAATAGGAATGGGAATGACATTAGGATTCTCGCTGGAATTCAGCGGCTAACAAATTTCTTGTTACGGAGGTGGAAGTCTGGTGGCTAATGTGTCTTTCTCTGATTTTTGCTGCCTATGTGTTTGTATGTCTGTGTGTCTGTATGTTTGTGTCTGTAGAACTGTGTGTTTGTATGTGTGTGTGTTTGTATGTTTGTCTGTAGGACTGTGTGTTTGTATGTCTGTGTGTTTGTATGTTTGTCTGTAGGACTGTGTGTTTGTATGTCTGTGTGTCTGTATGTTTGTGTCTGTAGGACTGTGTGTTTGTATGTGTGTGTTTGTATGTTTGTGTGTCTGTATGTCTGTGTGTTTGTATGTCTGTGTGTCTGTATGTTTGTGTGTATGTATGTATGTGTGTCTGTATGTCTCTATGTTTGTATGTCTGTGTGTTTGTATTATGCGTGTGTGTATGTTTGTGTGTCTGTATGTCTGTGTGTTTGTATGTCTGTGTGTTTATATGTCTGTGTGTCTGTATATCTGTGTTTGCATGTCTGTTTTTGTATGTCTGTGTGTTTGTATGTCTGTATGTCTGTGTGTTTGTATGCCTCTGTGTTTGTATGTCTGTGTGTTTGTGTGTCTGTATGTCTGTATGTTTGCATGTCTGTGACTGTATGTCTGTGTGTGTATGTATGTATGTGTGTGTGTGTTTCCATGTCTTTGTTTACCTGTCTGTATGTATGTCTTTGTGTATATCTCTCTGTACGTCCTCGTGTCTGTGTGTGTGTATGTGTATCTTAGTATGTCTGCCTGAATATATATGTGTATCTCTGTATGTGCGTATGTACGAGCCTGTCTGTATGTCTGTGACTTTAGCTTTGTTCACCTGTAAGTATGTATGTTTGTGTGGATGTCTGTATGTATGTTTGTTTGTGTTTTTCTTTGAATGTAGGCCTATCTCTTTGCCTGTCTGTCTCTGTGTGCCTGCTCTACTCTTTGTATATCTGTTAAGCCGCGCCTCTCTCTCTCTCTCTCTCTCTCTCTCTCTCTCTCTCTCTCTCTCTCTCTCTCTCTCTCTCTCTCTGTTATCGTTCTCAGTACATAAGAACATAAGAATGGAGGAACACTGCAGAAGTCCTACTGGCCCATGCCAGTTTCTATGGATGCTGGGAATGATCGCCGAGTTTCGACAGATGGTAACCACAAGCGGCAAGTTCATAGAAGAAAGCTACAAACACCACGCTAGAGTATAGCAAGACTTTACAAACCCAACATTTTGCTTAGAGAGCTTTACCTAGTCATGACTTGGGCGAAACACCTTAAGTGTTTCGGTCTCACATATCTTATTGACACACCCGTCACAGTGCTCCCAGAGCCATATATATATATATATATATATATATATATATATATATATATATATATATATATATATATATATATATATATATATATATATATATATTATTATTATTATTATCACACTGGCCGATTCCCACCAAGGCAGGGTGGCCCGAAAAAGAAAAACTTTCACCATCATTCACTCCATCACTGTCTTGCCAGAAAGGTGCTTTACACTACAGTTTTTAAACTGCAACATTAACACCCCTCCTTCAGATTGCAGGCACTGTACTTCCCATCTCCAGGACTCAAGTCCGGCCTGCCGGTTGCCCTGAACCCCTTCATAAATGTTACTTTGCTCACACTCCAACAGCACGTCAAGTATTAAAAACCATTTGTCTCCATTCACTCCTATCAAACACGCTCACGCATGCCTGCTGGAAGTCCAAGCCCCTCGCACACAAAACCTCCTTTACCCCCTCCCTCCAACCTTTCCTAGGCCGACCCCTACCCCGCCTTCCTTCCACTACAGACTGATACACTCTTGAAGTTATTCTGTTTCGCTCCATTCTCTCTACATGTCCGAACCACCTCAACAACCCTTCCTCAGCCCTCTGGACAACAGTTTTGGTAATCCCGCACCTCCTCCTAACTTCCAAACTACGAATTCTCTGCATTATATTCACACCACACATTGCTCTCAGACATGACATCTCCACTGCCTCCAGCCTTCTCCTCGCTGCAACATTCATCACCCATGCTTCACACCCATATAAGAGTGTTGGTAAAACTATACTCTCATACATTCCCCTCTTTGCCTCCAAGGACAAAGTTCTTTGTCTCCACAGACTCCTAAGTGCACCACTCACCCTTTTCCCCTCATAAATTCTATGATTCACCTCATCCTTCATAGACCCATCCGCTGACACGTCCACTCCCAAATATCTGAATACATTCACCTCCTCCATACTCTCTCCCTCCAATCTAATATCCAATCTTTCATCACCTAATCTTTTTGTTATCCTCATAACCTTACTCTTTCCTGTATTCACTTTTAATTTTCTTCTTTTGCACACCCTACCAAATTCATCCACCAATCTCTTTTGTAATATATATATATATATATATATATATATATATATATATATATATATATATATATATATATATATATATATATATATATATATATATATATATTACAAAAAATGGTCTTGTTTCCCTTCCCTTCCTTTCCCATCTTTTCCCATCGTCTTCCTTTTCCTTATCCTTCCCATACCTCTCCCTCCCTCTTTCCCATTCTCTCAGGGACAGTGAGAAGTATTTGGACTGCTAAATAAATTATTGTTCCTCGTCTCACGGAACAAGATTCTCTAGAGTCCTCCAGCAAAGGTCAAAGTTCACATAATCAAGCATTCGGATAAAAGTAAGAGGTCACATGGTCTGACACCCTTCACACAGGTCAAAAATTCTTATACTGTCACCCACAGAAAGGTCACAGAGGTGCTGCCACAGACACAGATTACCACGTTACTCAGGAACTCAAAATCGGGCTCGTTTAAACCCAACCAGGCGTAGCGATGTTACCACCTCGTTAGTACTGATGGTTTGAGCTAGAGAGAGAGGTAGAGAGAGAGAGAAAGAGAGAGAGAGAGAGAGAGAGAGAGAGAGAGAGAGAGAGAGAGAGAGAGAGAGAGAGAGAGAGAGAGAGAGAGAGAGAGAGAGAGAGAGAGAGAAGTGCTGAAGTTTAATAATTATTAAAGCACTTCACTGCACGGACACAGCCAAGTAAAGACGCAGCCGAAGATGATAAAATATTCGTAAGATGTGCTCAAAATACTTTATTATAGTTTCGCTTTGAAGAAATAAATAACAAAGAGTCGAGTGGATGAGCATAAAACTCCCAGTTTCCAGTTTTTTCCCTGAGAAAGAAAGGCGGTACGTGAAATGATCTCGTTTACGAGCAGCTTCGAGGTACAAAGAAATTTAAACTAGTTACAAACAGTAGCGTAGATTATTAAGCAGCGACCCGAGTTCCCATGTACTCTCCTAATTGTGGTTGCAGGGGTCGATACTCAGCTCCTGGCCCCGCCTCTTCACTGACCGCTACTGGGTCCTCCCTCTCCCTGCTCCATGAGCTTTATCATACCTCGTGTTAAAACTATGTATGGTTCCTGCCTCC
>NC_091302.1:50119397-50154397 GCF_038502225.1 Cherax quadricarinatus | reverse complement strand
CCAGGAGAGCAGGATGAATAACACCCACTGGAAATTCTTAATATTGCAACTAGGGATAAAAAATATATATGAAGCTAAATCATGTTTAAAAAATTGCTGAGAGCGTCCAGAATACCTCGCTGCAGATTCTGTCAAGATGAGGAACCAAAGCCAGTATGGTACTAGGGGACAGTGAACACAGTTTCGTAGTATTTACAGTAGGTGGCCAGGCCACACTTTCCACTACACAGCAATAAAGGATTGCAGATGAATGGTTCAGAGAACCGACATGTTGATAAATTAGACACATGTGCAACTCTTGGGTATCTTTATTGAGGAAACGTTTCGCCACACAGTGGCGATGGAGTGAAGGTTGAGGGACTGATTACCTCATTCTCCTCCTGTTCTTCAAGATTTTCCTTCGTATGGACTGATGAAGCCACTGTGTGGCGAAACGTTTCCTCAATAAAGATACCCAAGAGTTGCACATGTGTCTAATTTATCAGCAATAAAGGAGTTGACTGAACTGCCTGGCCATGTGAAGACTAGTCTTAGTCACTTTAGGAAGAGAGACAGAGGTAGATAGTTCCTGGTGAGTGAAGTTACAGGATAAAATACAAGTGATTTCTCGCTTTTGTTTTGTAATTCATTCTCATATGACTTACTCTGTTTTACTCTTGTTGTATATCTATTTTTGTTGCAGTTCATTTTCTTGCCTTTGATTTACTCTGTTTTAGTTTTATTGTTAATTATCATGATTAATTTATACAGTATCTAAGAGTTAGGCTGCGATAAGTACAGTATTACGAGAAAATAAGTCACCTTGTCTGACCTTTTCTACGTTACCCTGAGTAATTTACACAGGTGTTACTATGTTAGATAATTGAAATTTTTAAAATAACTGTGTAAATAATTTTACACAATCTTTTGAATAATTACAATTGCCTTACATAGTAACATCTGTGAAAATTACCCAAGGTAATTCAAGAAAGTTCAAAGTTACTTCAACTTTACTAAAACGGTACCTAAATAAACTTGATTACATATATCTTCGATTATTCTTCCCTTAAAGAGATAATGGAAATCAAGATTCAATGCTTCAGATGAGCTGGTTCAAAGACTCGTGAACCAATTTAAATCATCCCTCACCCACTCTCTCTTCCCTCTCTCTTGCATGTGGAATCCAAAGAGGAGGCAACAAAGAGGAAGTCAGCGACGCGACCAGACCAATACAGCGTAAGTTGCCAGGCTCACACGGAACCAACACGGCGAATGATGGAAAGCAAACGAATCCTTTGAAGTCAGCAGTCTCGGTATACGGCACTCAAGTCAAGGGTTGAGCACGCCCACACTCACATACACGCACCCACACTCAAACACACATTCACTTTTAAGGGCGCACACACACACACACACACACACACACACACACACACACAGACGTAACGCAGGGTCAATCCAAATCATTCCACTAGTGGGTTCAGACGCGGTACTGGAAACACACAAGGAAATCTTGGCAGTGTATCTAATTTATGGCTCTAAAACTGTGAGCGAGAGTTTGATGGGTTTGTGACCCAGAAGAATAGTTCGACCTCAGTCTCGATACGACTTCGCTTTCACAAGTCGAGGGAGATTCTTTCTGTTTTATGAGATGGGGGAAATTGTCCGCAGATTTTTATGACGGAAGGAAATGCATCAGACGTCCGGACGTGGGAAAAGATGATGGTGGTTTTCCTGAGCCTCGAAAACATACATACGCACACACACAAAACACACACAAACAAAACACACAAACACACACACACAAAACACACACACACACACACACACACACACACACACACACACACACACACACACACACACACACACACAAGTGCAAAGTCATGAAGATTGGGGAAGGGCAAAGAAGACCGCAGACGGAGTACAGTCTAGGGGGCCAGAGACTACAAACCTCACTCAAGGAAAAAGATCTTGGGGTGAGTATAACACCAGGCACATCTCCTGAAGCGCACATCAACCAAATAACTGCTGCAGCATATGGGCGCCTAGCAAACCTCAGAACAGCATTCCGACATCTTAATAAGGAATCATTCAGGACCCTGTACACCGTGTACGTTAGGCCCATATTGGAGTATGCGGCACCAGTTTGGAACCCACATCTAGCCAAGCACGTAAAGAAACTAGAGAAAGTGCAAAGGTTTGCAACAAGACTAGTCCCAGAGCTAAGAGGTATGTCCTACGAGGAGAGGTTAAGGGAAATCAACCTGACGACACTGGAGGACAGGAGAGATAGGGGGGACATGATAACGACATACAAAATACTGAGAGGAATTGACAAGGTGGACAAAGACAGGATGTTCCAGAGATTGGACACAGTAACAAGGGGACACAGTTGGAAGTTGAAGACACAGATGAATCACAGGGATGTTAGGAAGTATTTCTTCAGCCACAGAGTAGTCAGTAAGTGGAATAGTTTGGGAAGCGATGTAGTGGAGGCAGGATCCATACATAGCTTTAAGCAGAGGTATGATAAAGCTCACGGTTCAAGGAGAGTGACCTAGTAGCGATCAGTGAAGAGGCGGGGCCAGGAGCTCGGACTCGACCCCCGCAACCTCAACTAGGTGAGTACAACTAGGTGAGTACACACACACACATACACACACACACACACACACACACACACACGCACACACACACACACACACACACACACACACACACACACACACACACACACACACACACACACAAACTGCACAGGACCTTGTGTATCATTAAATTCGAACAAACGGCTCATTCTTCCCTCATGAAACACTGCTACTGCTGTATATTCACAAAAGACATTCAAGATAAAAGGCAATAATATCGTAGGCATAGCTTGAGACACCATACAAGGTATGAGCAGCAACCCAGGACACAACACTCTGAATAACACCAGTGCTGGTCTTATTGTAACTGGTGCGTTTTTTTTTCACAATACGCAGGCGAGACTTCACACAGTTTATACTTGAGAATACAAGGTACCGCAATACTCTCGTCATAGACTAAGATATTCACATCTATTACTGAACGGGGGAACAAACTCATCATCAGGGAAGAGGACCGTACCAAGAGATGACCTTCAGAGTGATCATTAGTTAGGTTAGGTTAGGTAAGGTTCGTCAGGAAACAGGACAAATGTTTCCTGACGCGGGTCTTAGTCAGATGATGACCCGCCTTTCGAGCTTTTGGTCATCTGACCGAGGCCTTCCGCTGGCTTACCGGTCCACCCCTTTAAAAATTATGGTCATTTATAACCATTGTTATATTAGTGATCATTAGTACACAAAACACAGCATGATAAAAGCAAGGCGCTTTTACCTTAACCAAACCACTAACACACTTAATTTCTGGACGGTTACTCACCCCCTTCCTCATGATAAAGCGACATTCCGTACCATTCACAATCATTCCAACTACAGCGTTGGCCAGTACATCTAGTTCCTCAACTCGCCTTTAGTGTATTTACTCTGATATCTCTTTTAATAATGTTCTTTAGCAATCTTGTTTAATTTTTTTACTCTAGTGGGTTTAATGAGTGTGTGTGAATTGTACATTATGGAAAACAGTATAAATTTTTCATACATGAATGATGTTTTGGTCCCAGTTTTCTGTTAATCATTCAACCTCTTTTCTGTTAATCATTCAACCTCTTTTCTGTTAATCATTCAACCTCTTTTCTGTTAATCATTCAACCTCTTTTCTGTTAATCATTCAACCTCTTTTCTGTTAATCATTCAACCTCTTTTCTGTTAATCATTCAACCTCTTTTCTGTTAATCATTCAGCCTCTTTTCTGTTAATCATTCAACCTCTTTTCTGTTAATCATTCAACCTCTTTTCTGTTAATCATTCAACCTCTTTTCTGTTAATCATTCAACCTCTTTTCTGTTAATCATTCAACCTCTTTTCTGTTAATCATTCAACCTCTTTTCTGTTAATCATTCAACCTCTTTTCTGTTAATCATTCAACCTCTTTTCTGTTAATCATTCAACCTCTTTTCTGTTAATCATTCAACCTCTTTTCTGTTAATCATTCAACCTCTTTTCTGTTAATCATTCAACCTCTTTTCTGTTAATCATTCAACCACTTTTCTGTTAATCATTCAACCTCTTTTCTGTTAATCATTCAACCTCTTTTCTGTTAATCATTCAACCTCTTTTCTGTTAATCATTCAACCTCTTTTCTTATACTAACCTACCCTGAATCCCTCCCATGGGTGAAGTAAACTAATAATCGTTTATTTAGCTTCCTTTTTCTCTCTCCTTCCGTCCCGCTCCTGAAGAAAGGATTTAAGGAAGGACACACCAGACTATGTCACCCTTGTTTAACCTGTAACTTGGAGGAAAAATCGCACGTCACCTGCCATTTCCTCCCACTGTTTCATTCACTCTTTCATTCCCTCCCTTCCTTCCTTCCTTCCTTCCCTCTCTTCCTCTCGTTCCTTTCCTGCATGGAAAGCAGAGTCGGTGCGAGCTTCTTTCCCCCGGACCGTCACCTGACAGTTCACCTGAGGGGAAGCGACAGGATGCATAGAAATTTGAGCCTCTGGAGATACAAAGAACCTGAGGAGTGTCCATCACCTGATGTGCACCTGTCTGTTTACCTGCTGAGACGCAGGAGAGGTTCATTACAGGTGGTATAGGGCTGAGCAAAGTTCCACACGTTGGTATTTATATATACGGATTTAGCTGGTATAAATACCTTCCTGTAATGTTGAACGATGAGATGAAAATCAATTACATTCAGAAAGATTCCTCAAGTGTCTGACCGATCTTTCATTTCACATGATATATAACCATTGTTATTATTATTATTATTATTATTATTATTATTATTATTATTATTATTATTATTATTATTATTATTATTATTCGCTTGACAAAAAGTGAACTCTATTACGCTGGAATCTAAAAAGCTCTATCTTCCTAGTACATTAAAAGCTTTTACCCCTCAGTACAGTAAGAGCTTTATGTCCCCAGTACATTAAGAGCTTTATCTCCCCAGTACATTATGAGAGTTTTCTCTCTCCACTACATTAATAGTTTTCTCTCCAGTACGTTAAAAGCTTTCTTTTTCAGTACACTGAAAGCTTTCTCTCCTCAGTACCTTAAGAGCTTTCTCTCCCAAGTACATTAAAAGTTGTCTTCCCTCAATACATTAAAAGCTTTCTCCCCTCAGTACATTAAGAGCTTTCTCCTCAGTGTATTAAGAGCTCTCTCTCCCAGTACATTAGGAGCTCTCTCTCCCCAGTACATCAATAGCTTTCTCTTCACCTAAAGGTCTGGCAGACGAGTCTGGTTTTGGTGGTATCTGTTTCAATAGGGCGCCCTGGCTGACGTATAGGTCCACCTCTTCACTTGCAGCGCGGATATGAGAGCCAATTTACAGAGACTCTCAGGAACATTAACTCGGGGAGGTGTGCCAACACCGTCTCATTCCTCACGTTCCTGGACTCCCTGCCACACTTTATAACTGTTATTATACTTAGTTACTTCACACTTTGGTGTGTGTGTGTGTGTGTGTAAGGCATGACATACCAATACAGTCTTTGGTATATATGCCTGTAGCAACGTCAAACGAATATACTATGACATGCTTGTAGCAACATCCAATGAATATACTATGACATGCTTGTAGCAACATCCAACGAATATGCTATGACATGCTTGTAGTAACATCCAATGAATATATTATGACATTCTTGTAGCAACATCCGACGAATATATTATGACATGCTTGTTTACCTGGAGTTTACCTGGAGAGAGTTCCGGGGGTCAACGCCCCCGCGGCCCGGTCTGTGACCAGGCCTCCTGGTGGATCAGAGCCTGATCAACCAGGCTGTTGCTGCTGGCTGCACGCAAACCAACGTACGAGCCACAGCCCGGCTGGTCAGTAACATCCAACGAATATACTACTATGACATGCTTGTTTACCTGGAGTTTACCTGGAGAGAGTTCCGGGGGTCAACGCCCCCGCGGCCCGGTCTGAGACCAGGCCTCCTGGTGGATCAGAGCCTGATCAACCAGGCTGTTGCTGCTGGCTGCACGCAAACCAACATACGAGCCACAGCCCGGCTGATCCGGAACTGACTTTAGGTGCTTGTCCAGTGCCAGCTTGAAGACTGCCAGGGGTCTGTTGGTAATCCCCCTTATGTGTGCTGGGAGGCAGTTGAACAGTCTCGGGCCCCTGACACTTATTGTATGGTCTCTTAACGTGCTAGTGACACCCCTGCTTTTCATTGGGGGGATGGTGCATCGTCTGCCAAGTCTTTTGCTTTCGTAGTGGGTGATTTTCGTGTGCAAGTTCGGTACTAGTCCCTCTAGGATTTTCCAGGTGTATATAATCATGTATCTCTCCCTCCTGCGTTCCAGGGAATACAGGTTTAGGAACCTCAAGCGCTCCCAATAATTGAGGTGTTTTATCTCCGTTATGCGCGCCGTGAAAGTTCTCTGTACATTTTCTAGGTCGGCAATTTCACCTGCCTTGAAAGGTGCTGTTAGTGTGCAGCAATATTCCAGCCTAGATAGAACAAGTGACCTGAAGAGTGTCATCATGGGCTTGGCCTCCCTAGTTTTGAAGGTTCTCATTATCCATCCTGTCATTTTTCTAGCAGATGCGATTGATACAATGTTATGGTCCTTGAAGGTGAGATCCTCCGACATGATCACTCCCAGGTCTTTGACGTTGGTGTTTCGCTCTATTTTGTGGCCAGAATTTGTTTTGTACTCTGATGAAGATTTAATTTCCTCATGTTTACCATATCTGAGTAATTGAAATTTCTCATCGTTGAACTTCATATTGTTTTCTGCAGCCCACTGAAAGATTTGGTTGATGTCTGCCTGGAGCTTTGCAGTGTCTGCAATGGAAGACACTGTCATGCAGATTCGGGTGTCATCTGCAAAGGAAGACACGGTGCTGTGGCTGACATCCTTGTCTATGTCGGATATAAGGATGAGGAACAAGATGGGAGCGAGTACTGTGCCTTGTGGAACAGAGCTTTTCACCGTAGCTGCCTCGGACTTTACTCTGTTGACGACTACTCTCTGTGTTCTGTTAGTGAGGAAATTATAGATCCATCGACCGACTTTTCCTGTTATTCCTTTAGCACGCATTTTGTGCGCTATTACGCCATGGTCACACTTGTCGAAGGCTTTTGCAAAGTCTGTATATATTACATCTGCATTCTTTTTGTCTTCTAGTGCATTTAGGACCTTGTCGTAGTGATCCAATAGTTGAGACAGACAGGAGCGACCTGTTCTAAACCCATGTTGCCCTGGGTTGTGTAACTGATGGGTTTCTAGATGCGTGGTGATCTTGCTTCTTAGGACCCTTTCAAAGATTTTTATGATATGGGATGTTAGTGCTATTGGTCTGTAGTTCTTTGCTGTTGCTTTACTGCCCCCTTTGTGGAGTGGGGCTATGTCTGTTGTTTTTAGTAACTGTGGGACGACCCCCGTGTCCATGCTCCCTCTCCATAGGATGGAAAAGGCTCGTGATAGGGGCTTCTTGCAGTTCTTGATGAACACAGAGTTCCATGAGTCTGGCCCTGGGGCAGAGTGCATGGGCATGTCATTTATCGCCTGTTCGAAGTCATTTGGCGTCAGGATAACATCGGATAGGCTTGTGTTAATCAAATTTTGTGGCTCTCTCATAAAAAATTCATTTTGATCTTCGACTCTCAGTCTGGTTAGCGGCTTGCTAAAAACTGAGTCATATTGGGACTTGAGTAGCTCGCTCATTTCCTTGTTGTCATCTGTGTAGGACCCATCTTGTTTAAGTAGGGGCCCAATACTGGACGTTGTTCTCGATTTTGATTTGGCATAGGAGAAGAAATACTTTGGGTTTCTTTCGATTTCATTTATGGCTTTTAGTTCTTCCCGCGATTCCTGACTCCTAAAGGATTCTTTTAGCTTAAGTTCGATGCTTGCTATTTCTCTGACCAGTGTCTCCCTACGCATTTCAGATATATTGACCTCTTTTAGCCGCTCTGTTATTCTTTTCCGTCGCCTGTAAAGGGAGCGCCTGTCTCTTTCTGTTTTACATCTACTCCTCCTTTTTCTTAGAGGAATAAGCCTTGTGCATACATCGAGTGCTACCGAGTTAATCTGTTCTAGGCATAAGTTGGGGTCTGTGTTGCTTAGTATATCTTCCCAGCTTATATCGGTTAGGACTTGGTTTACTTGGTCCCACTTTATGTTTTTGTTATTGAAGTTGAATTTGGTGAATGCTCCCTCGTGACTAATCTCATTATGTCGGTCTGGGGCTCCGCGCATACATGACTGAACCTCAATTATGTTGTGATCTGAGTATATTGTTTTTGATATGGTGATATTTCTTATCAGATCATCATTGTTAGTGAAGATGAGGTCTAGTGTATTCTCCAGTCTAGTAGGCTCTATTATTTGCTGGTTTAAATTGAATTTTGTGCAGAGATTTAAAAGCTCGCGTGAGTGTGAGTTTTCATCAGAGCTGCCTCCTGGTGTTATTACTGCAACAATATTATTTGCTATATTCCTCCATTTTAGGTGCCTTAAGTTGAAATCCCCCAGGAGCAAGATGTTGGGTGCAGGAGCTGGAAGGTTTTCCAGACAGTGGTCAATTTTTAACAGCTGTTCCTGGAATTGCTGGGATGTTGCATCCGGAGGCTTGTAGACTATCACAATGACTAGGTTTTGGTTCTCGACCTTTACTGCTAAAACTTCCACTACATCATTTGAGGCATTTAGCAGTTCTGTGCAAACAAGTGACTCTGCAATTGTAGCAATTGTAGCAACATCCAACGAATACATTACTACTACATGCTTGTAGCAACATCCAACGAATATACTACTATGACATGCTTGTAGCAACATCCAACGAATATACTATGACATGCTTGTAGCAACATCCAACGAATATACTACTATGACATGCTTGTAGCAACATCCAACGAATATACTACTACGACATTCTTGTAGCAACATTCAACGAATATACTACTACGACATTCTCGTAGGAACACACGACCGAAACCATGCTCTGAAAAAAGTAGAATATTCGCCACCAACCAAGCAAAGCTATTTACACATCTGCGTGAGACCGTAAGAAATCACAGATTGGTCAGGCCTTGATCGGGCCGCGATTAAAGGGACGTAGGATCGAGCCTACACCGCTTCCTTCGTTGGGAAACCTACACGGGTTTTCAACCTTACATAAACAGGAAAATGCGAAAGCGAAAAACAAGAAGAGAGATAACTGAGGCATAAGACATATACAACAACATGAACGCTGAGGCTAGGACGTTGATGTCCTGGACACACACACACACACACACACACACACACACACACACACACACACACACACACACACACACACACACACTCTGTGTGTGTGGTAGTGTTGGAAATTTGACAAGTTTTGCCTTAGAAGTTAGACATTTTTTGTGTTAGAAGTCTGACCATTAGAGACAGCCAGAGACCAGAGACTAGAGACCAGAGATCAGAGACCAGAGACGAGAGTCCAGAGACCAGAGATCAGAGATCAAAGATCAGAGACCAGAGACTAGAAACGAGAGACGAGAGACCAGAGATAAGAGATCATAGATCAGAGATCAGAGATCAGAGACCAGAGACGACAGTCCAGAGACCAGAGATCAGAGATCAGAGATCAGAGACGAGAGTTCAGAGACCAGAGACCAGAGATAAGAGACCAGAGACCAGAGACTAGAGACGAGAGACGAGAGACCAGAGATCGGAGATCAGAGACCAGTGATCAGAGATCAGATACTAGAGACGAGAGACCAGAGACCAGAGATCAGAGATCAGAGACCAGATATCAGAGACCAGAGACCAGATGACTGATAAATCTAATGTCTTCATTTGACTTCACATTTATTAATGGAAAGAAAATATATAAAATAAAGTTATAAATGAAATGAGAAAGTAAATAAGAAAGAAAAATAAGAGAAGGAAGACGAAGATGAGGAATAAATAGAGGAAGAATAAGAAGACGTAGAAAAAAAATAAGTGTTTTAGGAAATTAAAAGAAGATTAACAAAGGATGTAACACGGAGAAGAAATAAGAATAATGACGTAGAAGAAAAAGAATGAAGGAGAAGAATGGGGAAGAAAATGATAAAGAAGATGAAGAAGAAAACAAAGCAGAAAAGGAAGAAAGGATGAGAGGAAGAAACAAAGAACACGACGTTGAAAAGTCTTTATGACCCGGAAGTTTTTTGTGTCGCTTCACCCACCCACCCGTTCACCCACCCACACGTTCACCCACCCACCCGTTCACCCACCCACCCGTTCACCCACCTACACGTTCACCCACCCACACGTTCACCCACCCACACGTTCACCCACCCACACGTTCACCCACCCACACGTTCACCCACCCACACGTTCACCCACCTACACGTTCACCCACCCACACGTTCACCCACCCACACGTTCACCCACCCACCCGATCATCCACCCACCCGTTCACCCACCTACACGTTCACCCACCCACACGTTCACCCACCTACACGTTCAGCCACCCACCCGTTCTCCCACCCACCCGTTCACCCACCCACCCGTTCACCCACCCACCCGTTCACCCACCTACACGTTCACCCACCCACCCGTTCACTCACCCACCCGTTCACCCACCCACCCGTTCACCCACCCGTTCACCCACCCACCCGTTCACCCACCCACCCGCTCACCCACCCACCCGTTCACCCACCCACCCGTTCACCCACCCACCCGTTCACCCACCCGTTCACTCACCCACCCGTCCACCCACCCGTTCACCCACCCACCCATTCACCAACCCGTTCACCCACCCGTTCACCCACCAGTTCACCCACGCGTTCACCCACCCGTTCACACGCCCACACGTTAAACCACCCACCCGTTCACCCACCCGTTCACCCACCCACCCTTTAACCCACCCAGCCGCTCACTCACCCGTTCACCCACCCACCCGTTCACCCACCCGTTCACTCACCCACCCGTTCACCCACCCATCCGTTCACCCACCCGTTCACCCACCCACCCGTTCACCCACCCGTTCACCCACCCCGTTCACCCACCCGTTCACCCACCCACCTGTTCACCCACCCACCCGTTCACCCACAAACGCGTTCACCCACCAACCCGTTCACCCACCCGTTCACCCACCCACCCATTCACCCACCCGTTCACCCACCTGTTCACCCACCCACCCGTTCACACCACCCATCCGTTCACCCACCCATTCACCCACCCGTTCACCCACCCGTTCACCCACCCACCCGTTCACTCATCCGCCCGTTCAACCACCCACCCGTTCACCCATCCACTCATTCACCCACCCACCCGTTCACCCACCCGATCACCCACCCACCAGTTCACCAACCCACCCATTCACCCATCCACCCGTTCACCCACCCAATCACCAACGCACACATTCACCCATCCACCTGTTCACAATCCCATCCGCTCACCCATCCACCAGTTCATCCACCCGTTCACCCACCCAACCGTTCACCCACCCGATCACCCACCCACCCGTTCACCCACCCATGTATTCACCCATCCAACTGTTCACCCACCCATCCGTTCATCCACCCACCCGTTCACCCATCCGTTCAAACTCGTTCACTTACCCCAGCCACCTCCTCTTCCACCTCCTCTTCCACCTCCTCTTCCACCTCCTCTTCCACCTCCTCTTCCACCTCCTCTTCCACCTCCATCTCCTCCTCCCCAACCACCGCCACCCCCACCTCCTCTTCCTCCTCCACCACGACCTCATCCTCCCCTCCACCTCCAGCTCCACCTCTTCCTCCATCTCCTCCTCCAACTCCACCTCCCCCTCCTCTTCCACCTCCACCTCCACCTCCTCGTCCCTCTCCTACACCTCCTCCTCCTCCTCAACCTCCACCTCTTCCTCCACCTTCACCTCCACCACCTCCACCTGCCCCTCCTCCTCCACTTCCTCCTCCAACTCCACCTCCACCTCCTCCTCTTCCTCCACCTCCTCCTCCACCTCTTCCTCCTCCGCTTCCACCTCCACCTCCTCCTCCTCCACCTCTACCTCATCCTCCACCTCCACCTCTACCTCCACCTCCTCCTTCTCCACCTCTACCTCCTCCTCCAACTCCACCTTCACCTCTACCTCCACCTCCTCCTTCAACTCCACCTCCACCTCCTCCTCCACCTCCTCTTCCTCCTCCACCTCTACCTCCTCCTCCACCTCCACCTCCACCTCCTCCTCCACCTCCACCTCCTTCTCCACCTCCACCTCCTCCTCCAGCTCCACCTCCAGCTGCTCCTCAACCTCCACCTCCTCCTTCACCTCCACCCCCTCCTCTACCTCCACCTCCTCCTCCACCTCCACCTTCACTTCCACCTCCTCCTCCACCTCCACCTCCTCCTCCAACTCCACCTCCACTCCTACCTCCACCTCCACCTCCTTCTCCACCTCCACCTCCTCCTCCACTTCCACCTCCACCTCCACCTCCTCCTCCACCTCCTCCTTCACCTCCACCTCCTCCTCTTCCTCCACCTCCTCCTCCACCTCCACCTTCACTTCCACCTCCTCCTCCACCTTCACCTTCTCCTCCAACTCCGCCTCCACCTCTACCTCCACCTCCTTCTCCACCTTCACCTCTTCCTCCCCTCCACCTCCATTTCCACCTCCTCCTCCACCTCCACCTCTTCCTCCACCACCTCCTCCTCCTCCACCTCCACATTCACCTCCACCACCACCTCCACCTCTACCTCCTCCTTTCATCACCACCTCCTCCTCCTCCACCTCCACTTCCACTTCCACCTCCACCTCCTTCTCCACCACCTCCTCCACCTCCTCCTCCACCACCTCCTCCACCTCCTTCTCCACCTCCTCCTCCACCTCCTCCACCTCCACCTCCTCCTCCACCACCACCTCCACTTCCACCTCCACCTCCACCACCACCTCCCCCTCCTCCTCCACCTCCACCTCCACCACCACTTCCACCTCCGCCTCCTCTTCCACCTCCTCCTCCACCTCCTCCCCCACCTCCACCTCCTCCTCCACCTCCACCTCCTCCTCCACCACCTCCTCCACCTCCACCTCCACCTCCTCCTCCACCTCTTCCTCCACCTCCTCCTCCACCACCCCCTCCACCTCCTTCTCCACCTCCTCCACCTCCTCCACCTCCACCTCCTCCTCCACCACCACCTCCACTTCCACCTCCACCTCCACCACCACCTCCACCTCCACCTCCACCTCCACCTCCACCTCCTCCTCCACCTCCACCTCCTCCTCCACCTCCACCTCCTCCTCCACCTCCACCTCCTCCTCCACCTTCACCTCCACCTCCACCACCACCTCCACCTCCTCCTCCAACTCCACCTCCTCCTCCACCACCACCTCCACTTCCACCTCCTCCTCCACCTTCACCTCCACCTCCTCCTCCACCTCCACCTCCTCCTCCACCTCCACCTCCACCTCCTCCTGCAAGTCCTCCTCCTCCTCCTGCACCTCCACCTCCTCCTCCACCTCCACCTCCACCTCCACCTCCACCACCACCTCAACCTCCTCCTCCACCTCCACTTCCACCTCCACCTCCACCACCACCTCCACCTCCTCCTCCACCTCCACCTCCACCTCCACCTCCTCCTCCACCTCCACCTCCTCCTGCACCTCTACCTCGACCTCGACCTCCTCCTCCACCTCCTTCTGCACCTCCACCTCCTTCTCCTCCTGCACATCCACCTCCACCTCCACCTCCTGCACCACTTCCACCTCCTCCTCCACCTCCACCTCCACCTCCTCCTCCACCTCCACCTCCTCCTCCACCTCCACCTCCTCATCCACCACCACCTCCACTTCCTCCTCCACCTCCTCCTCCTCCACCTCCTCCTCCACCTCCACCTCCTCCTCCTCCTCCTCCTCCTCCTCCTCCTCCTCCTCCACCTCCTCCTCCTCCTCCTTTTCCTCCACCTCCATTTCCACCTCCTCCTCCCCTCTACCTCCTCCTCCGCCTCCACCTCCTCCTCCTCCTCCTTCTCCACCTCATCCACCTCCTCCTCCTCCTCCTCCTCCTCCTCCTCCTCCACCTCCTCCTCCACCACCACCTCCACCTCCTCCTCCACCTCCACCACCACCTCGTCCTCCACCTCCACCTCCTCTTCCACCTTCTCCTCCACCTCCACCTCCTCTTCCACCTCCACCTCCTCCTCCACATCCACCTCCTCCTCCACCACCTCCTCCACTTCCACCTCCACCTCCTCCACCTCCTCCTCCACCTCCACCTCCACCTCCTCCTCCACTTCCACCTCCACCTCCACCTCCACCACCACCTCCCCCTCCACCTCCACCTCCACCGCCCCCTCCACCACCACCTCAACCTCCACCTCCACCTCCACCTCCACCCCCACCTCCTTCTCCTTCTTCTTGAAGTTGACATAAAACACCAAATCCCATCCCTCTCAATTACAACTTTAAATTTAACATTTCCCTTATTACGAACTTGGAAGAGAAAGTTCATGTTAGTTGCTTTCTCTCCCCTCTGTCTCCCCTCTGTCTCCCCTCTGTCTCCCCTCTCTCTCCTCTCTCTCTCTCTCTCTCTCTCTCTCTCTCTCTCTCTCTCTCTCTCTCTCTCTCCTGGTCTCTAGTGTGTGTGTTATTCACTGAGTATAAAGAGTATAATAATTACTAAGTAACTTCACTACAGTAATACGTACTAACATACATTAAGAAATTAAAAATATAATCAACAAAACTGATTTAAAAGTTTCACTTTCGAATGAATTCGAAAGATAAATAAAGAAACTGAATATAATTATTGCTGCTCTAGTATCAAATCAACAACAACAACAACAACAACTAGAAATATATCCCTACTTCTCGGTTAACATAAACGTAAGTCAGAAGTGCAGTTGGACACATTATATCCAGTAAGAAGTGTAGTTGGACACATATCCAGTAAGAAGTGCAGTTGAACACATTCAGTCAGAAGTGCAATTGGACACATTACATCCAGACAGAAGTGGTACAACATACCTCGTACACCAACAGCTCCGAGCATACACTGACTGTTAAGGTGTCAGTTACCAACAGGTCAGCCGGGGCGTTAGTTGGTTAACGGAGTTTAAAGTCTATCGACTACTCTAGGGTCATTAAGGCTGTACCTAACCTCTTTACCACCAGACGTGAATACTTTAATGCCTAAAATGGGGATTAAAGTGAACCCTCAGCCAGTGGCAGACCTACATTTTGAGGCCCTTGAATTCTGAATTGTTATAAGTAGACCCAAAATTTTTAAGCAATGTGCACAGTGCTTAAGCTTCCAGGGCCCCGCCGGGATTAGGGGCCCTGAAGATTAAGCTTTATTAGTTTCATAGCAGATCCACCCCTGGTCTCAGCACATACGCTGAGAAGAATACGACTCTCATTGTGTATATCCCTTACATACACAGGTACCATCTAAACAGAAGACCTATAACAAACTCAGAACCTTCTATATACAGTCTTAAGATAAAATTGATATAATTTGAACGTGATATGGTTTATTTAAGTTAATAATGCTACACAAATATTGAAATATGTAAATCTGATAACTACCATTCTCATGGTGGTAAACGTACACTCACGTCATGTAAACATTGAGGTGCGGTTTACGTTCATTTAAACGTAAGAGAAGCACATGCAATATGTATTTCGATTTACCGAAGATAAAGCAATAATATACAGTGATATGTAGGAGTGATTACGTGAGTGAGTGAGTGAGCGTGTGAGTGAGTGAGTGAGTGAGTGAATGAGTAGAACACTTAGTCAATTGAACGTTCATCTTCCCAAGTTGAACCATTGACCAGTGAGCCTTTATTGACTCGCACTCTTGAGTGCCTCTCTACCCGGCCTCTCATCCTCTTCACTGCTCTCACACACTGGCCTCTCATCCCCTTCACTGCACTGACCTCAAACTCTTAGATGCTCTGGCCTCATCTTGTTCACTGATCTGACCTCTAATCTTCTTCACTGCTCTCACTGCAAGAATCACCCAAGGGAAGTCTCAACCAGCTAATTCCTCATCTACGTGACCTCTTAGCCACTGAACCTGTTACTTGACCTTTCAGTCACTGGAACCCCAACCACTTGACCTCTCAGTCACTAGAACCCACCCAACCACTTGACCTCTCAGTCTCTGGAACCCCAACCACTTGACCTCTCAGTCACTAGAACCCCCCCAACCACTTGACCTCTCATTCACTGGAACCCCAGCCAATTGACCTCTCAGTCACTGGAACCCCAACCACTTGACCTCTCAGTCACTGGAACTCCAGCCACTTGACCTCTCAGTCACTAGAAGCCCCCAACCACTTCACCTCTCAGTCACTGGAACCCCAGCTACTTGACCTCTCAGCCACTGGAACCCCAGCCACTTGACGTCTCAGCAACTGGAACCCCAATTACTTGATCTCTCAGCCACTGGAACCTCAATTATTTGACCTCTCAGCCACTTGGCGAGGTTCAGGTCGTCAGCACTGAAGTGAGGACTCATTTTTTTTCATGTTCCAACTCACCTCATAAATTTTGAAAACTTGCTTCTGCACGCGTTTATTGCTTTGGCTGAGAAACATGGAGTAGTTTTTTCTTTCTTTCTTCTTCACCTCTGAGTGCAACGCAAAGAAGGGGAGTTGGACGATAGCTCTAGGCCTTTCGTGTTACATTCAACACATCATCAGGAGCTTGCAATATTCCAGAAATGAGTAGGAGATCCCAGTATTTTCGTTCTTGCTAAGTTGCACATCTCTAAGTGTATAAACATTGAAAGATACATTCCTTTCGGTGCATATACACAGATACACACCTCGGTGTATACTGTGTACAGAGAGGTACACACCTTTCTGTGTATATACACTTCACTCGTCTCCCTTATACTCTTTTTCACTTTCCTCATAATCCGTTACTTTCACTATCACTTAACGACTTTCGTTATTACCCATCATAATAAACAATCGTTATTAGGCGGTTAATAAGTCGTCACAGAAGTTTTAACATTTCCAGATGATGTAATAAGTTCTGAGGATATTTTCATGCAAGTTAATAATATTAGTATTATTCCAGGACTTTCGTGATGTTTTATATTATCAATGAATAGGAAAGGTAATAAAGTAATTGAAGACGTCTTACTTAAGTAAAGCTGATGATGCTACGTAATAACACATGAGTGGAGTTATTTCTCCTTAACACGATTTTTCAGGTCACATTTGACACACTCAGATTTGATTGAAATATTAAAAGGAATTAACCTGCACGAAATAAAAAATTGTTAAATCTGGATGTGGATTCCCTCTTCATCACACACACACACACACACACACACACACACACACACACACACACACACACACACAGTTACGGATATGTCCATGCCCGACATTTTTTTATAATAGGATATGCTCCTTTATTTTATTATATATGTTAATGCTAATATTGTTAATGCTAATATTGTGTCGCATTATATTGTTTATTAGGCTTTTAATATTAAGTTTTATTTTCACGTAGTGGGAATAACCACTAGTTGAAGTGCCGGTTAGTAGTTCGGGTACTGACGTCTCCCTCAGTCACCTGACCAACCTGACGTCAGGTTACCACGCATGAGTATAGTCAGTAGGTTCCCACACTCGCTCTGAGTAGGTTCACAACACTCTGAGTTGGTTCATACACTCTCTTCTGAGCAGATTCAGGCGCTTAGCCTTTAATACAATTCCTCGCTTTTGAATATTACTCAGTGATAGCTTGTTATTAGCGGAGATCTTGGTCTGTCTATACTTTAAGAGAGACTTTTGGCTTTAAGGATTATTGTGATTTGTGTTATATATATATATATATATATATATATATATATATATATATATATATATATATATATATATA
Source organism: Cherax quadricarinatus (assembly GCF_038502225.1). Lineage (NCBI taxonomy): Eukaryota > Metazoa > Arthropoda > Malacostraca > Decapoda > Parastacidae > Cherax > Cherax quadricarinatus. Next base: position 50,136,502 of record NC_091302.1, on the reverse strand, counting down.
TATATATATATAATTGTAGGTAGTAGGTTGGTAGACAGCAACCGCCCAGGGAGGTACTACCATCCTGCCAAATGAGTGTAAAACGAAAGCCTGTAATTGTTTTACATGATGGTAGGATTGCTGGTGTCCTTTTTTCTGTCTCATAAACATGCAAGATTTCAGGTACGTCTTGCTACTTCTGCTTACACTTAGGTCACACTACACATGTACAAGCATATATATACACACAACCCTCTGGGTTTTCTGCTATTTTCTTTCTAGTTCTTGTTCTTGTTTATTTCCTCTTATCTCCATGGGGAAGTGGAACAGAATTCTTCCTCCGTAAGCCATGCGTGTTGTAAGAGGCGACTAAAATGCCGGGAGCAAGGGGCTAGTAATCTCTTCTGTATAAATTACTAAATTTAAAAAGAGAAACTTTTGTTTTTTCTTTTTGGGCCACCCTGCCTCGGTGGGATACGGCCGGTTTGTTGAAAGAAGAAGAAGATATATATATAATGTCGTGCCGAATAGGCAGAACTTGCGATCTTGGCTTAATAAGCGAAGCTCATCTTGCCATATAGGACAAGCGAAAATTTGTGTATGCAATAATTTTGCCAAAATCATTCTGAACCTAAAGAAAAAAATATATTTCACTGTGTTTGTTTAGTATTAAATTAATGTAAACAAATCTAAAATATATTTAGTTGGGTTAGGCTAAAATAAATTGTTCTTGTTATAATAAGGTTAGGTAAGTTTTCTAAGTTCCTTTTGGTGCAAAATTATAAAGTTTTACATCAACATTAATGAAAAAAATATATCTTTAAACGTATAAGAGAAAATTTTAGAAAGGACTTAATTATAAATGAGTTCTTGCTAATTGACCAGTTTTACATATTCGGCACGACATATATATATATATATTAGTCTCGACTGGTGTCTAATAAGAGTCTGTTCTTATTAAGATGATAGTTTCGTTTAATACATTTCGGAACTTCCTGGTAAATATATTTCTGTATAACACTCATGTCATTTAGTACAATTATTATTATTATTATTATAATCAAGGGGGAAACGCTAAACCCGGAGGATTATACAGCGCCTGGGGGGGGGATGTGGAAGGCATTCAGGCTTAATTCGGGGAACTGGAGCACAGATCCAATTCCCTAAATCAAGAGCCCCTCACCAACATCAAGGAACCTTCCTTGAGGGGCATTGAGTACAAGCATTGTAGAGAAACATTTACAAGTAAGTCGTATCCCGACTGTTTTCTGTATTAAGTGTACCTTTGTGTATTACACTGCAAGAGAGAGAACTTTGTATCATATACTAAGTTCTATATGAATTATTATGTCATAAAGAATATATTTTATTTAGTCGGATCAGACTTTTAATGATAATTCTCAAATTAAAATAATATTTGTCTAAGGACAACACGACCAGAGCGCACACACCCGAAGACACAGATGAATCACAGGGATGTTAAGAAGTATTTCTTCAGCCACAGAGTAGTCAGGAAGTGGAATAGTTTGAGAAGCGATGTAGTAGAGGCAGGATCCATACATAGCTTTAAGCAGAGGTATGATAAAGCTCATTATTACAAAAAAAGTAATTTTTAAAGATGGTAGGTTTACTCATTTTGTAATAAAGAGTTCGGGATACATAAATACACGTTAAAATAAATTAATCTTTAATATTATATAAAAATCAATCTTTGGTCTAGAGGTATTTAAAATATATATACATGTTACAATAATAAATTATTAGCATCTTAATAATATATATATATCTATGCTAAAATAATAAATTATAAATAACATTTGTATAATAATAAATTATGATCAACTCCGTGTCTCACACGACACTTATAATGACGCTCTGTGTCTCACACGACACTTATAATGACGTTCTGTGTCTCACACGACACTTATAATGACGCTCTGTGTCTCACACGACACTTATAATGACGTTCTGTGTCTCACACGACACTTATAATGACGCTCTGTGTCTCACACGACACTTATAATGACGCTCTGTGTCTCACACGACACTTATAATGACGTTCTGTGTCTCACACGACACTTATAATGACGTTCTGTGTCTCACACGACACTTATAATGACGCTCTGTGTCTCACACGACACTTATAATGACGCTCTGTGTCCCACACGACACTTATAATGACGTTCTGTGTCTCACACGACACTTATAATGACATTCTGTGTCTCACACGACACTTATAATGACGTTCTGTGTCTCACACGACACTTATAATGACGCTCTGTGTCTCACACGACACTTATAATGACGCTCTGTGTCTCACACGACACTTATAATGACGCTCTGTGTCTCACACGACACTTATAATGACGCTCTGTGTCTCACACGACACTTATAATGACGCTCTGTGTCTCACACGACACTTATAATGACGCTCTGTGTCTCACACGACACTTATAATGACGCTCTGTGTCCTACACGACACTTATAATGACGCTCTGTGTCTCACACGACACTTAATGACGCTCTGTGTCTCACACGACACTTATAATGACGCTCTGTGTCTCACACGACACTTATAATGACGCTCTGTGTCCCACACGACACTTATAATGACGCTGTGTCCCACACGACACTTATAATGACGCTGTGTCCCACACGACACTTATAATGACGCTCTGTGTCCCACACGACACTTATAATGACGCTCTGTGTCTCACACGACACTTATAATGACGCTCTGTGTCCCACACGACACTTATAATGACGCTCTGTGTCCCACACGACACTTATAATGACGCTCTGTGTCTCACACGACACTTATAATGACGCTCTGTGTCCCACACGACACTTATAATGACGCTCTGTGTCCCACACGACACTTATAATGACGCTGTGTCCCACACGACACTTATAATGACGCTCTGTGTCCCACACGACACTTATAATGACGCTCTGTGTCTCACACGACACTTATAATGACGCTCTGTGTCCCACACGACACTTATAATGACGCTCTGTGTCCCACACGACACTTATAATGACGCTCTGTGTCTCACACGACACTTATAATGACGCTCTGTGTCCCACACGACACTTATAATGACGCTCTGTGTCCCACACGACACTTATAATGACGCTCTGTGTCTCACAGGACACTTATAATGACGCTCTGTGTCCCACACGACACTTATTCGAGTTGTGACGCTCCTTCTCCACCGTGTCACTCGACACCCTTTTCTCTGTCACCAGACACTCCAGGTCTCCGTGTCACACGACACCCTTTTCTCTGCGTCATCCACACCCTTTCTCGACTGTGTCACACTTGCTGCAAGCTCACTGAGTGCGGCCGTCAAGTAACTGAGGCCATCAGACTCAGTGAGCTGCGGTGAGCGGCTCTTCTAAAATCAGTAGAAGCCAGTAGAATACTCTCTACTGCCAGTAGATGTGTACGATTAGGCGTTCTGGTAACTACTGCGTAGATGCGTACCGTGAGGTGTTCAGGTACTTACTGCTGCTCTAAGGCCGGCTCAGCAGTCCCCACAATGGGTTTGATGACGTACCCAGTGGTACTGCCGGCCGGCAGGTTAACTATTTAACCACTAGTTTGGTAGGGGGCCGCAACACTCATGGTTCAGGGGGAGTAACCTAGTAGCGACCAGTAAAGAGGCGGGGCCAGGAGCTATGACTCGACCCCTGCAACCACAACTAGGTGAGTACAACTTACTTAGTGCACATACACACACAAGCACACGACTTTAATGCCCACATAGCAGGCATACACACGACTTTAATGCTAAAACATACACACAGCATACACACGATGCGTGTGTATGCTGTATGACTCCTACGGATTTAGCGGTTCATAGTGATTGTAACTATAATAAAAATATTAATAATAATTTGTCATGACACATTAATCTTTTAATAATAATTTCTAGCACAATAGGTTTTAAAAAAGTTGACTTAAATTTAGCGTCTTATTAACCCTCTATCATATATTTGGCTTTAATTGGTGAGATGGTTGGTGAGGTGGTTGGTGAGGAGGTTGGTGAGATGGTTGGTGAGGTGGTTGGTGAGGAGGTTGGTGAGATGGTTGGTGAGATGGTGAGGAGGTTGGTTGGTGAGATGGTTGATGAGGTGGTTGGTGAGGAGGTTGGTGAGGAGGTTGGTGAGGTGGTTGGTGAGGTGGTTGGTGAGGTGGTTGGTGAGGTGGTTGGTGAGGTGGTTGGTGAGGTGGTTGGTGAGGAGGTTGGTGAGGTGGTTGGTGAGGAGGTTGGTGAGGTGGTTGGTGAGGAGGTTGGCGAGGTGGTTGGTGAGGAGGTTGGCGAGGTGGTTGGTGAGGAAGTTGGTGAGATGGTTGGTGAGGTGGTTGATGAGGTGGTTGGTGAGGAGGTTGGTGAGATGGTTGGTGAGGTGGTTCATGAGGTGGTTGGTGAGGAGGTTGGTGAGGTGGTTGGTGAGGCGATTGGTGAGGAGGTTGGTGAAGTGGTTGGTGAGGTGGTTGGTGAGGTGGGGAATACAAGTCTTTAGAGAGTGATCAGTTTATTTGTGTTGGTGTCAGTGACTGTCCTGGACACTTGGTCCGAAGAAGAGATGCTTCTCCCCTACCTCGGATTAAACTTCACTACCTCGCAGTCCCCTGGCAACGCATAACCTCTAAGGGTACAGTTCATTTTCTCTGAAGAAATATATATATATATATATATATATATATATATATATATATATATATATATATATATATATATATATATATATATATATATATATATATCTCATACTATAATGTAGTTACAGGTGTTCGATGCTAATGAATTATCATATAAGTTAATTATGTCGTTGTACAGTAATTAAAATATCAGTAGGAATTATATGGCAATTATGAGGCGATAATGATAATTTAATTTAATTAAGAACATTTTAATCATAATTATTCAGTCCGTAATTATTAAAGCTGTGAGTAGGCTTCTCTGAAGAGTCTTGATTCAAGGAACTGGGGTTATCCTGCTGCTGCTGCTGCTACTCCTCCTCCTCGGATCAAACCTGGTTAATATCCATTCATTTGGCACTGATTTTATTTGTAATTTGCAATAGCAAATAATAATAATTAGTTATTATTTGGTATTATTGTAAGCTATTATTGTCAGGCATTATTGTAAGGTATTGCATGGTATTATTGTAGGGTATTATTGTAAGGTATTATTGTGAAGTATTATTGTGAAGTATTATTGAAAGGTATTATTGTAAGGTATTATTGTGAAGTATTATTGTAAGGTATTATTGTAAGGTATTATTGTAAGGTATTATTGTGAAGTATTATTGTAAGGTATTATTGTAAGGTATTATTGTGAAGTATTATTGTAAGGTATTATTGTAAGGTATTATTGTAAGGTATTATTGTGAGGTATTATTGTGAAGTATTATTGTAAGGTATTATTGTGAAGTATTATTGTAAGGTATTATTGTAAGGTATTATTGTGAAGTATTATTGTAAGGTATTATTGTGAAGTATTATTGTGAAGTATTATTGTGAAGTATTATTGTAAGGTAATATTGTGAAGCATTATTGTAAGGTATTATTGTGAAGTATTATTATAAGGTATTATTGTAAGGTATTATTGTGAAGTATTATTGTAAGGTATTATTGTGAAGTATTATTGTAAGGTATTATTGTGAAGTATTATTATAAGGTATTATTGTAAGGTATTATTGTGAAGTATTATTGTAAGGTATTATTGTGAAGTATTATTGTAAGGTATTTTTGTAAGGTATTATTGTGAAGTATTATTGTGAAGTATTATTGTAAGGTATTATTGTGAAGTATTATTGTGAAGTATTATTGTAAGGTATTATTGTGAAGTATTATTGTGAAGTATTATTGTAAAATATTATTGTGAAGTATTATTGTAAGGTATTATTGTAAGGTATTATTGTGAAGTATTATTATAAGGTATTATTGTGAAGTATTATTGTAAGGTATTATTGCAAGGTATTATTGTGAAGTATTATTGTGAAGTATTATTATAAGGTATTATTGTGAAGTATTATTGTGAAGTATTATTATAAGGTATTATTGTAAAGTATTATTATAAGGTATTATTGTAAAGTATTATTGTGAAGTATTATTATAAGGTATTATTGTGAAGTATTATTGTGAAGTATTATTGTAAGGTATTATTGTGAAGTATTATTGTGAAGTATTATTGTAAGGTATTGTGAAGTATTATTGTAAGGTATTATTGTGAAGTATTATTGTAAGGTATTATTGTGAAGTATTATTGTAAGGTATTTTTGTAAGGTATTATTGTGAAGTATTATTGTGAAGTATTATTGTGAAGTATTATTGTAAGGTATTATTGTGAAGTATTATTGTAAGGTATTATTGTGAAGTATTATTGTGAAGTATTATTGTAAGGTATTATTGTGAAGTATTATTGTAAGGTATTATTGTGAAGTATTATTGTGAAGTATTATTGTAAGATATTATTGTGAAGTATTATTGTAAGGTATTATTGTGAAGTATTATTGTGAAGTATTATTGTAAGGTATTATTGTGAAGTATTATTGTAAGGTATTATTGTGAAGTATTATTGTGAAGTATTATTGTAAGGTATTATTGTGAAGTATTATTGTAAGGTATTATTGTGAAGTATTATTATAAGGTATTGTGAAGTATTATTGTGAAGTATTATTGTAAGGTATTATTGTGAAGTATTATTGTAAGGTATTATTGTAAGGTATTATTGTGAAGTATTATTGTAAGGTATTATTGTGAAGTATTATTGTAAGGTATTATTGTGAAGTATTATTGTAAGGTATTATTGTAAGGTATTATTGTGAAGTATTATTGTAAGGTATTATTGTGAAGTATTATTGTGAAGTATTATTGTGAAGTATTATTATAAGGTATTATTGTGAAGTATTATTGTAAGGTATTATTGTGAAGTATTATTGTGAAGTATTATTGTAAGGTATTATTGTAAGGTATTATTGTAAGGTATTATTGTAAGGTATTATTGTGAGGTATTATTGTGAAGTATTATTGTAAGGTATTATTGTGAAGTATTATTGTAAGGTATTATTGTAAGGTATTATTGTGAAGTATTATTGTGAAGTATTATTGTGAAGTATTATTGTAAGGTATTATAGTGAAGTATTATTATAAGGTATTATTGTAAGGTATTATTGTGAAGTATTATTGTAAGGTATTATTGTGAAGTATTATTGTAAGGTATTATTGTGAAGTATTATTATAAGGTATTATTGTAAGGTATTATTGTGAAGTATTATTGTAAGGTATTATTGTGAAGTATTATTATAAGGTATTATTGTAAGGTATTATTGTGAAGTATTATTGTAAGGTATTATTGTGAAGTATTATTGTAAGGTATTATTGTAAGGTATTATTGTGAAGTATTATTGTGAAGTATTATTGTGAAGTATTATTGTAAGGTATTATTGTGAAGTATTATTATAAGGTATTATTGTAAGGTATTATTGTGAAGTATTATTGTAAGGTATTATTGTGAAGTATTATTGTAAGGTATTATTGTAAGGTATTATTGTGAAGTATTATTGTGAAGTATTGTGAAGTATTATTGTAAGGTATTATTGTGAAGTATTATTGTGAAGTATTATTGTAAGGTATTATTGTGAAGTATTATTGTGAAGTATTATTGTAAGGTATTATTTTAAGGTATTATTGTGAAGTATTATTGTAAGGTATTATTGTAAGGTATTATTGTGAAGTATTATTGTGAAGTATTATTGTAAGGTATTATTGCAAGGTATTATTGTGAAGTATTATTGTAAAGTATTATTGTGAAGTATTATTGTAAGGTATTATTGTAAGGTATTATTGTGAAGTATTATTGTAAGGTATTATTGTAAGGTATTATTGTAAAGTATTATTGTGAAGTATTATTGTAAAGTATTATTGTGAAGTATTATTGTAAGGTATTATTGTAAGGTATTATTGTGAAGTATTATTATAAGGTATTATTGTGAAGTATTATTGTAAAGTATTATTGTGAAGTATTATTGTAAGGTATTATTGTAAGGTATTATTGTGAAGTATTATTATAAGGTATTATTGTGAAGTATTATTGTAAGGTATTATTGCAAGGTATTATTGTGAAGTATTATTATAAGGTATTATTGTGAAGTATTATTGTGAAGTATTATTGTAAGGTATTATTGTGAAGTATTATTGTATTATTGTATTATTGTGAAGTATTATTGTGAAGTTTATTGTATTGTGAAGTATTATTGTATTATTGTAAGGTATTATTGTGAAGTATTATTGTAAGGTATTATTGTAAGGTATTATTGTGAAGTATTATTGTGAAGTATTATTATAAGGTATTATTGTGAAGTATTATTGTAAGGTATTATTGTGAAGTATTATTGTAAGGTATTACTGTAAAGTATTATTGTAAGGTATTATTGTGAAGTATTATTGTGAAGTATTATTGTAAGGTATTATTGTAAGGTATTATTGTGAAGTATTATTGTGAAGTATTATTGTAAGGTATTATTGTGAAGTATTATTGTAAGGTATTATTGTGAAGTATTATTGTGAAGTATTATTGTGAAGTATTATTGTGAAGTATTATTATAAGGTATTATTGTGAAGTATTATTGTGAAGTATTATTGTGAAGTATTATTATAAGGTATTATTGTGAAGTATTATTGTGAAGTATTATTATAAGGTATTATTGTGAAGTATTATTATAAGGTATTATTGTGAAGTATTATTGTGAAGTATTATTATGAAGTATTATTGTGAAGTATTATTGTAAGGTATTATTGTGAAGTATTATTGTAAGGTATTATTGTAAGGTATTATTGTGAAGTATTATTGTGAAGTATTATTGTAAGGTATTATTGTGAAGTATTATTGTGAAGTATTATTGTGAAGTATTATTATAAGGTATTATTGTGAAGTATTATTATAAGGTATTATTGTGAAGTATTATTATAAGGTATTATTGTGAAGTATTATTGTGAAGTATTATTGTGAAGTATTATTATAAGGTATTATTGTGAAGTATTATTGTGAAGTATTATTGTGAAGTATTATTATAAGGTATTATTGTGAAGTATTATTGTGAAGTATTATTGTGAAGTATTATTATAAGGTATTATTGTGAAGTGTTATTATAAGGTATTATTGTGAAGTATTATTGTGAAGTATTATTATAAGGTATTATTGTGAAGTATTATTGTAAGGTATTATTGTGAAGTATTATTGTGAAGTATTATTGTAAGGTATTATTGTGAAGTATTATTGTAAGGTATTATTGTGAAGTATTATTGTGAAGTATTATTGTAAGGTATTATTGTGAAGTATTATTGTAAGGTATTATTGTGAAGTATTATTGTGAAGTATTATTGTAAGGCATTATTGTGAAGTATTATTGTAAGGTATTATTGTAAAGTATTATTGTGAAGTATTATTGTAAGGTATTATTGTGAAGTATTATTGTAAGGTATTATTGTGAAGTATTATTGTGAAGTATTATTGTGAAGTATTATTATAAGGTATTATTGTGAAGTATTATTATAAGGTATTATTGTGAAGTATTATTATAAGGTATTATTGTGAAGTATTATTGTGAAGTATTATTGTAAGGTATTATTGTGAAGTATTATTGTGAAGTATTATTGTAAGGTATTATTGTGAAGTATTATTGTGAAGTATTATTATAAGGTATTATTGTGAAGTATTATTGTAAGGTATTATTGTGAAGTATTATTGTGAAGTATTATTGTGAAGTATTATTGTAAGGTATTATTGTGAAGTATTATTGTGAAGTATTATTGTGAAGTATTATTGTAAGGTATTATTGTGAAGTATTATTGTGAAGTATTATTGTGAAGTATTATTATAAGGTATTATTGTGAAGTATTATTATAAGGTATTATTGTGAAGTATTATTGTGAAGTATTATTATAAGGTATTATTGTGAAGTATTATTATAAGGTATTATTGTGAAGTATTATTGTGAAGTATTATTGTGAAGTATTATTGTGAAGTATTATTATAAGGTATTATTGTGAAGTATTATTATAAGGTATTATTGTGAAGTATTATTATAAGGTATTATTGTGAAGTATTATTATAAGGTATTATTGTGAAGTATTATTATAAGGTATTATTGTGAAGTATTATTGTGAAGTATTATTGTGAAGTATTATTATAAGGTATTATTGTGAAGTATTATTATAAGGTGTTATTGTGAAGTATTATTGTGAAGTATTATTATAAGGTATTATTGTGAAGTATTATTGTGAAGTATTATTATAAGGTATTATTGTGAAGTATTATTGTGAAGTATTATTGTGAAGTATTATTATAAGGTATTATTGTGAAGTATTATTGTGAAGTATTATTGTGAAGTATTATTGTGAAGTATTATTGTGAAGTATTATTGTGAAGTATTATTATAAGGTATTATTGTGAAGTATTATTATAAGGTATTATTGTGAAGTATTATTGTGAAGTATTATTGTAAGGTATTATTGTGAAGTATTATTGTGAAGTATTATTGTGAAGTATTATTTTAAGGTATTATTTTAAGGTATTATTGTGAAGTATTATTGTGAAGTATTATTGTAAGGTATTATTGCAAGGTATTATTGTGAAGTATTATTGTAAAGTATTGTTGTGAAGTATTATTGTAAGGTATTATTGTAAGGTATTATTGTAAAGTATTATTGTGAAGTATTATTGTGAAGTATTATTGTAAGGTATTATTGTAAGGTATTATTGTGAAGTATTATTATAAGGTATTATTGTGAAGTATTATTGTAAAGTATTATTGTGAAGTATTATTGTAAGGTATTATTGTAAGGTATTATTGTGAAGTATTATTATAAGGTATTATTGTGAAGTAATTGTATATTATTGCATATTAGTGTATTATTGGTATTATTGTGAAGTATTATTGTGAAGTATTATTGTAAGGTATTATTGTGATTATTGTATTTATTGTAAGGTATTATTGTGAAGTATTATTGTGAAGTATTATTGTGAAGTATTATTGTGAAGTATTATTGTAAGGTATTATTGTGAAGTATTATTGTGAAGTATTATTGTAAAGTATTATTGTGAAGTATTATTGTGAAGTATTATTGTAAGGTATTATTGTGAAGTATTATTGTGAAGTATTATTGTAAGGTATTATTGTAAGGTATTATTGTGAAGTATTATTGTGAAGTATTATTATAAGGTATTATTGTGAAGTATTATTGTAAGGTATTATTGTGAAGTATTATTGTAAGGTATTACTGTAAAGTATTATTGTAAGGTATTATTGTGAAGTATTATTGTAAGGTATTATTGTGAAGTATTATTGTAAGGTATTATTGTGAAGTATTATTATAAGGTATTATTGTGAAGTATTATTGTGAAGTATTATTGTGAAGTATTATTGTGAAGTATTATTGTGAAGTATTATTATAAGGTATTATTGTGAAGTATTATTGTGAAGTATTATTGTGAAGTATTATTGTGAAGTATTATTGTAAGGTATTATTGTGAAGTATTATTGTAAGGTATTATTGTGAAGTATTATTGTAAGGTATTATTGTAAGGTATTATTGTGAAGTATTATTGTGAAGTATTATTGTAAGGTATTATTGTGAAGTATTATTGTGAAGTATTATTGTGAAGTATTATTGTGAAGTATTATTATAAGGTATTATTGTGAAGTATTATTATAAGGTATTATTGTGAAGTATTATTATAAGGTATTATTGTGAAGTATTATTGTGAAGTATTATTGTGAAGTATTATTATAAGGTATTATTGTGAAGTATTATTATAAGGTATTATTGTGAAGTATTATTGTGAAGTATTATTGTGAAGTATTATTATAAGGTATTATTGTGAAGTATTATTGTGAAGTATTATTGTGAAGTATTATTATAAGGTATTATTGTGAAGTGTTATTATAAGGTATTATTGTGAAGTATTATTGTGAAGTATTATTATAAGGTATTATTGTGAAGTATTATTGTAAGGTATTATTGTGAAGTATTATTGTGAAGTATTATTGTAAGGTATTATTGTGAAGTATTATTGTAAGGTATTATTGTGAAGTATTATTGTGAAGTATTATTGTAAGGTATTATTGTGAAGTATTATTGTAAGGTATTATTGTGAAGTATTATTGTGAAGTATTATTGTAAGGTATTATTGTGAAGTATTATTATAAGGTATTATTGTGAAGTATTATTATAAGGTGTTATTGTGAAGTATTATTGTGAAGTATTATTATAAGGTATTATTGTGAAGTATTATTGTGAAGTATTATTGTGAAGTATTATTGTGAAGTATTATTGTGAAGTATTATTGTGAAGTATTATTATAAGGTATTATTGTGAAGTATTATTATAAGGTATTATTGTGAAGTATTATTATAAGGTATTATTGTGAAGTATTATTATAAGGTATTATGTGAAGTATTATTGTGAAGTATTATTGTGAAGTATTATTGTGAAGTATTATTGTAAGGTATTATTGTGAAGTATTATTGTGAAGTATTATTGTGAAGTATTATTGTGAAGTATTATTGTGAAGTATTATTGTGAAGTATTATTATAAGGTATTATTGTGAAGTATTATTGTAAGATATTATTGTGAAGTATTATTTTAAGGTATTATTGTGAAGTATTATTGTGAAGTATTATTGTGAAGTATTATTATAAGGTATTATTATAAGGTATTATTGTGAAGTATTATTATAAGGTATTATTGTGAAGTATTATTGTGAAGTATTATTGTGAAGTATTATTATAAGGTATTATTGTGAAGTATTATTATAAGGTATTATTGTGAAGTATTATTATAAGGTATTATTGTGAATTATTATTGTGAAGTATTATTGTAAGGTATTATTGTGAAGTATTATTTTAAGGTATTATTGTGAAGTATTATTATAAGGTATTATTGTGAAGTATTATTGTTAAGTATTATTGTGAAGTATTATTATAAGGTATTATTGTGAAGTATTATTATAAGGTATTATTGTGAAGTATTATTGTAAGGTATTATTGTGAAGTATTATTGTGAAGTATTATTTTAAGGTATTATTGTGAAGTATTATTGTGAAGTATTATTATAAGGTATTATTGTGAAGTATTATTATAAGGTATTATTGTGAAGTATTATTGTGAAGTATTATTATAAGGTATTATTGTGAAGTATTATTATAAGGTATTATTGTGAAGTATTATTATAAGGTATTATTGTGAAGTATTATTGTGAAGTATTATTGTAAGGTATTATTGTGAAGTATTATTGTGAAGTATTATTGTGAAGTATTATTGTGAAGTATTATTTTAAGATATTATTGTGAAGTATTATTGTGAAGTATTATTGTGAAGTATTATTATAAGGTATTATTGTGAAGGATTATTGTGAAGTATTATTGTGAAGTATTATTTTAAGGTATTATTGTGAAGTATTATTGTGAAGTATTATTGTAAGGTATTATTGTGAAGTATTATTTTAAGGTATTATTGTGAAGTATTATTATAAGGTATTATTGTTAAGTATTATTGTTAAGTATTATTGTGAAGTATTATTATAAGGTATTATTGTGAAGTATTATTATAAGGTATTATTGTGAAGTATTATTGTAAGGTATTATTGTGAAGTATTATTGTGAAATATTATTGTGAAGTATTATTGTGAAGTATTATTGTGAAGTATTATTATAAGGTATTATTGTGAAGTATTATTGTAAGGTATTATTGTGAAGTATTATTGTGAAGTATTATTGTAAGGTATTATTGTGAAGTATTATTGTGAAGTATTATTGTGAAGTATTATTGTGAAGTATTATTGTGAAGTATTATTATAAGGTATTGTGAAGTATTATTATAAGGTATTATTGTGAAATATTATTATAAGGTATTATTGTGAAGTATTATTATAAGGTATTATTGTGAAGTATTATTATAAGGTGTTATTGTGAAGTATTATTATAAGGTATTATTGTAAAGTATTATTGTAAGGTATTATTGTGAAGTATTATTGTGAAGTATTATTGTGAAGTATTATTATAAGGTATTATTGTGAAGTATTATTGTAAAGTATTATTATAAGGTATTATTGTGAAGTATTATTATAAGGTATTATTGTGAAGTATTATTGTAAGGTATTATTGTGAAGTATTATTGTAAGGTATTATTGTAAGGTATTATTGTAAGGTATTTTTGTGAAGTATTATTGTGAAGTATTATTATAAGGTATTATTGTGAAGTATTATTGTAAAGTATTATTGTAAGGTATTATTGTGAAGTATTATTGTGAAGTATTATTGTGAAGTATTATTATAAGGTATTATTGTGAAGTGTTATTGTGAAGTATTATTGTGAAGTATTATTATAAGGTATTATTGTGAAGTATTATTGTGAAGTATTATTGTGAAGTATTATTATAAGGTATTATTGTGATGTGTTATTGTGAGGTATTATTGTAAGGTATTATTGTGAAGTATTATTGTGAAGTATTATTATAAGGTATTATTGTGAAGTGTTATTGTGAGGTATTATTGCAAGGTATTATTGTAAGGTATTATTGTGAGGTGTTATTGTACGATATTATTGTGAGGTATTATTGTGAGGTATTATTGTAAGCTATTACTGTGAAGTATTGTGAGGTATTATTTTGTAAGGTATTATTGCAAGGTATTATTGTAAGGTATTATTGTGAGGTGTTACTGTAAGTTATTATTGTAAGGTATTATCGTAAGGTATTATTGTAAGTTATTATTGTGAGGCATTATTGTAGGATTTTATTGTAAGGTATTATTACAGGGTATTCTAAGGTATTATTGTAAGGTATTAGTAGTCCGTAGACACACTTAACAGTTATTGGCATTATGTTAGCATTTATTAGTATAGTTAGTACTTATAAGTATTAGTGGTATTTATTAATATTAGTAAATTATTATTTTACTATTACTGTTGTTGTTGTTGTTGTTCTTGTTCTTCTTATTATTGTTGTTGTTGTTATATCATATATTTAGTATTTTCTATAAATTAATATTCAAAATATTGTGTCATTAACACGTCTTCTAAGTTAATCTTTAAAAAGCACAGTGTGTGACAAATTTAACTTCCTTCAATAACATCTGTTCTGAGTCTTATATTGCAGATGTCGAGAAACATTATTATCAATTAACTTTAAGTGTTTCATTAACATTAATTACCTGTCACGTTGATTACGTTCCAGTTACGTTGGTCTGATTGATGCTTGATTGACACGACTTTTCAGCCGTGAATACAAGTAATTCAATCTCTGTTCAATTGCTGTATGATTAATGAGTGTATTCTAGCCTTGATGACAGTGTTGCAGGTTAGAGTTGAGTATTGTAGAAATGATGGATTTATTATAGTAGTATACCTGGAGTCTACTTGGAGGGTGTTGAGGGGGTCAACGCCCCCGCGGCCCGGTCCTTGACCAGGCCTCCCGGTGGATTAGGTTCTGATCAACCAGGCTGTTACTGCTGGCCGCACGTACAGCAAAGGCGCTTCCTGTGATCGTATTTACTTGGACCTCCTCCTATTTTCTGGAACATTGCAAGCTCCTGTGTTGTTAATCGCAACACTAAAGGCCTAGAGCTATCATTCAGCTCCCCCCGTCTTGTCATGTATCGCTTGTTCGCGATTTTTGTGGGAGGGAAGAGGAGCGATTGGTGGAATGATGATGTAAAGAGAGTAGTAAGGGAGAAAAAGTTAGCATATGAGAAGTTTTTACAAAGTAGAAGTGATGCAAGGAAGGAAGAGTATATGGAGAAAAAGAGAGAGGTTAAGAGAGTGGTGAAGCAATGTATAAAGAGAGCAAATGAGAGAGTAGGTGAGATGTTATCAACAAATTTTGTTGAAAATAAGAAAAAGTTTTGGAGTGAGATTAACAAGTTAAGGAAACCTAGAGAACAAATGGATTTGTCAGTTAAAAATAGGAGAGGAGAGTTATTAAATGGAGAGTTAGATGTATTGGGAAGATGGAGGGAATATTTTGAGGAATTGTTAAATGTTGATGAAGATAGGGAAGCTGTGATTTCGTGTATAGTGTATAGGACAAGGAGGAATAACATCTTGTAGGAGTGAGGAAGAGCCAGTTGTGAGTGTGGGGAAGTTCGTGAGGCAGTAGGTAAAATGAAAGGGGGTAAGGCAGCCGGGATTGATGGGATAAAGATAGAAATGTTAAAAGCAGGTGGGGATATAGTTTTGGAGTGGTTGGTGCAATTATTTAATAAATGTATGGAAGAGGGTAAGGTACCTAGGGATTGGCAGAGAGCATGCATAGTTCCTTTGTATAAAGGCAAAGGGGACAAAAGAGAGTGCAAAAATTATAGGGGGATAAGTCTGTTGAGTATACCTGGTAAAGTGTACGGTAGAGTTATTATTGAAATAATTAAGAGTAAGATGGAGAATAGGATAGCAGATGAACAAGGAGGCTTTAGGAAAGGTAGGGGGTGTGTGGACCAGGTGTTTACAGTGAAACATATAAGTGAACAGTATTTAGATGAGGCTAAAGAGGTCTTTGTGGCATTTATGGATTTGAAAAAGGCGTATGACAGGGTGGATAGGGGGGCAATGTGGCAGATGTTGCAGGTGTATTGTGTAGGAGGTAGGTTACTGAAAGCAGTGAAGAGTTTTTACGAGGATAGTAAGGCTCAAGTTAGAGTATGTAGGAAAGAGGGAAATTATTTCCCAGTAAAAGTAGGCCTTAGACAAGGATGTGTGATGTCACCGTGGTTGTTTAATATATTTATAGATGGGGTTGTAAGAGAAGTAAATGCGAGGGTCTTGGCAAGAGGCGTGGAGTTAAAAGATAAAGAATCACACATAAAGTGGGAGTTGTCACAGTTGCTCTTTGCTGATGACACTGTGCTCTTGGGAGATTCTGAAGAGAAGTTGCAGAGATTGGTGGATGAATTTGCTAGGGTGTGCAAAAGAAGAAAATTAAAAGTGAATACAGGAAAGAGTAAGGTTATGAGGATAACAAAAAGATTAGGTGATGAAAGACTGGATATCAGATTGGAGGGAGAGAGTATGGAGGTGAATGTATTCAGATATTTGGGAGTGGACGTGTCAGCGGATGGGT
>NC_091302.1:50104397-50114397 GCF_038502225.1 Cherax quadricarinatus | reverse complement strand
ATTTATATATATATATATATTATATATATATATATATATATATATATATATATATATATATATATATATATATATATACATTCATACACACACACACACACACACACATACACACACACACACACACACACACACACACACACACACACACACACACACACACACACATATATATATATATATATATATATATATATATACATATATATATATATATATATATATATATTTTGCACATACACATGTATGTAGGGGGAGATAGATAAATATATAGATAGATAGATATTTAGATAGAGATAGATAGATATTTAGATAAAGATAGATAGATAGAGAGAGAGAGAGAGAGAGAGAGAGAGAGAGAGAGAGAGAGAGAGAGAGAGAGAGAGAGAGAGAGAGAGAGAGAGAGAGAGAGAGAGAGAGAGAGAGAGAGAGAGAGAGAGAGAGAGAGAGAGAGAGAGAGAGAGAGATTAGAAAAAATATGGAAGATGATCGCTGGGGATGGGTGTGTGTGACGACAAACACAAACACCACATGAACAAACACTCAGACAAACATACACACTGACAGTCAGTCCACCAACATATTTTAACGGTGACATTTTAAAACATTTTATTGAGGCCCTAATATCAGAAAAATAATATATATATATATATATATATATATATATATATATATATATATATATATATATATATATATATATATATATATATATATATATATGTATAATTTTAATTATAAGAATTATACAAAATAAGTTGAACGTAAAATACCGTCAAGTAGGGTACTAATTAGGATTATATAAGTAAGGTAATAAATATTATAAGTATGGAACTATAAGTAGGATAATATGAATAACTGATGTAAGTGGAGAAAAGAGGCACAAATGTAGTGTAATGAGATCCTATACCCACACGTTTCATCCACAGAGTGGGATTTATCAAGTCACAAACAGATCTCGCTGGGTAGAGAGGACGTGTGGAGAGCAGTGACGTGAAACGTCAAGTGACTAATGCTGTAGTTGACATGATAACGCAAACAGAATATACATTGTCCTCTCTACTAATTTCGTTGACCAGAAAAGTCTCTAACATCGTTTCCATTGCCACATTTTTACAATCGAAGACATCACCAGTAAGATACACCACCAGGTTCAATCCTCTGTAGGGGGTATACGTAATGTCTTGCAACGATTGCAAACAAATATACGTGGGTGAAAGATCCAAAGACTTCTAAACACGGTTTTAGGAACTCCTATTTCTGCACTCTAAATTCTATGTAAAATATTTACATCACACAATGCTCTCAACCATGATATCTCCATCGCCTCCAGCCTCCTCCTCGCTGCAATGTTTAAAGACCGTGTCACACCCATATGAAAGTGTTGTACCTCTACACCAGCAGAATGGACGACTTGAAGAATGCCTGTGCTTTGTACCGAAATTCAACCAGAAGGACGACTTCTACAACATAGCTGAGCCTCTTTCCAGGAAACTTCTTCATCGCTACCCTACATAACAACGGATCTTAGCTGGGAGTAACACTGCGGCAAGCCTACTGGCCCATCCTGGGCGGTTCCTCCTCATAACCAACCTCGTCCCAGCCGTCAATATCAACATTCTCACCTGAGTCTTCACGTAACTATTCTCCTTATACGCACGTCTGTGACTTAATAAAGCTGTGTGGGCGAAACGTTGTCAATAAAGAATCGCATTACACTGCATATGTGCTTCTTTTCACATCGGTATTATGTGCCACTTAAAGTCAGTGATAAGTGATAACCAAAGTGGAGATATAAGCACGGAAAATAGCCCTCTTCAACAGAAAAGAAATACCAGTACAGAGAAACTACTTTCCTCAGTAGTTTGGTTCCAGTCACCTTCTTTCTGACCTGATGCTCCACACTCACCTTCATCCTGACCTGACTCTCCACACTCACCTTCATCCTGATCTGACGTCACATTCACTTGCTTCCTGATTTCAAGACCCTCACTCGCACACCTGAGGGGTGTACCCTCACTCGCACACCTGAGGGGGTGTACCCTCACTCGCACACTTGAGGGGTGAACTCTCCCTCGCACAAGTGACGGGTGTACCCTCACTCGCACACCTGAGGGGTGTACTCTCACTCGCACATCTGAGAGGTGAACTCTCACTCGCACACCTGAGGGGTGTACCCTCACTCGCACACCTGAGGGGTGTACTCTCACTCGCACACCTGAGAGGTGAACTCTCACTCGCACACCTGAGGGGTGTACCCTCACTCGCACACCTGAGGGGTGTACTCTCACTCGCACACCTGAGGGGTGTACTCTCACTCGCACACCTGAGGGGTGTACCCTCACTCGCACACCTGAGCTGTGTACCCTCACTCGCACACCTGAGGGGTGTACCCTCACTCGCACACCTGAGGGGTGTACCCTCACTCGCACACCTGAGGGGTGTACTCTCACTCGCACACCTGAGAGGTGAACTCTCACTCGCACACCTGAGGGGTGTACCCTCACTCGCACACCTGAGGGGTGTACTCTCACTCGCACACCTGAGGGGTGTACTCTCACTCGCACACCTGAGGGGTGTACCCTTACTCGCACACCTGAGGGGTGTAGTCTCACTCGCACACCTGAGGAGTGTACTCTCAGTAGCACACCTGAGGGGTGTACCCTCACTCGCACACCTGAGGAGTGTACTCTCAGTAGCACACCTGAGGGGTGTACTATCACTCACACACCTGAGGAGTGTACTCTCAGTAGCACACCTGAGGGGTGTACCCTCACTCGCACACCTGAGGGGTGTAATCTCACTCGCACACCTGAGGGGTGTACCCTCACTCGCACACCTGAGGGGTGTACCCTCACTCGCACACCTGAGGGGTGTACCCTCACTCGCACACCTGAGGGGTGTACCCTCACTCGCACACCTGAGGGGTGTACTCTCACTCGCACACCTGAGCTGTGTACCCTCACTCGCACACCTGAGCTGTGTACCCTCACTTGCACACCTGAGGGGTGTACCCTCACTTGCACACCTGAGGGGTGTACCCTCACTCGCACACCTGAGCTGTGTACCCTCACTTGCACACCTGAGGGGTGTACCCTCACTTGCACACCTGAGGGGTGTACCCTCACTTGCACACCTGAGCTGTGTACCCTCACTCGCACACCTGAGGGGTGTACCCTCACTCGCACAGCTGAGGGGTGTACCCTCACTCGCACACCTGAGGGGTGTACTCTCACTCGCACACCTGAGCTGTGTACCCTCACTCGCACACCTGAGCTGTGTACCCTCACTTGCACACCTGAGGGGTGTACCCTCACTTGCACACCTGAGGGGTGTACCCTCACTCGCACACCTGAGCTGTGTACCCTCACTTGCACACCTGAGGGGTGTACCCTCACTTGCACACCTGAGGGGTGTACCCTCACTTGCACACCTGAGCTGTGTACCCTCACTCGCACACCTGAGGGGTGTACCTTCACTCTGTAATCATGTTCCACTCTCACGTTTTGCGTCTGCTGAAGAGGATTCCAGCTGAGGGTCGAAATGCACAAACACTGCAATATTTTCCGTGTTTCTGTCTCCATGTGGATTATTGCTTAGTAAGGTAATAAAGAGTAACAATGATAATAAAGAGAAAACAAGCTTACATTAACCAACGTTTCACCCAAATCAAAACTTTGTCAGGCTCAGCTTTAAGCCAAACGTTGGGTAACGAAGCTTAGATGTGCTGAAACTCTGTATATAACAGTAATAATGATACAAATACAAGAAAGGGAAGTACAAATAAATTAAATTTATTACACTGTCTTCATGCATTTATTATACACAATAAAGGAACTTGATTTCATAAGTAATTAATTTTTCTTCTGAGCTAATACAAAAAAATATACTGAAAGATTTTGTAAATTTAAAAGCACAGGCAATATATATATATATATATATATATATATATATATATATATATATATATATATATATATATATATATATATATATAATATATATATATATATATATTATATATATATATATATATATATATATATATATATATATATATATATATATACATATTACATTGATGAAGCAAATATTCATATATATACAATGCAAGGATTGCAGTTTATCATAATATATACAAATAATACACACTTAATTCTAATGAACACAAATGGGCAAATACAACTGAGTCTCCAGTACTTCTGAAAATATTGAGAATAAACACAGCAATATATACAGTTCTAAACATAGCAATATATATATATATATATATATATATATATATATATATATATATATATATATATATATATATATATATATATATATATATATATATATATATATATATATATATATATATATATACAGGTAGAGCCGAGGTTGAAAGGCTGGTCTGCAGGTGTGGCCGTCTGAGGCACTTGAAGAAGGTAGGATCTATTAAT
The DNA here is from genome assembly GCF_038502225.1 of Cherax quadricarinatus. Classification (NCBI taxonomy): domain Eukaryota; kingdom Metazoa; phylum Arthropoda; class Malacostraca; order Decapoda; family Parastacidae; genus Cherax; species Cherax quadricarinatus. Next base: position 50,109,952 of record NC_091302.1, on the reverse strand, counting down.
TATACGACGTTTCTCCCAATGTTAAGTCTTATAGGTGCTTGGTAAACCACTACAATGGGTGAAACGTGCTTGATAAAGCACCACTTTTGGCGAAACGAGTTGATAAAGCCCCATTATAAGTGAAACGTGCTTGGTGAAAAAGTTGTATACGTGAAAACTTCTTAATAGAGTCGCATTGTGCATAAAACGTCGTAAAATGAACATTCTTCCTGACAAAGTGCCCATCAGTTTCCACTCGTCTGCTAAAAGATCTACCGACTGCTCTGCATGGTGTAATAACTCTACTTAATTACTCAAGCTTAATGACTTAAATAACATACACATCAACACATCACAGATAATGACATAGAAATCACGATGAACATGACGAGTAACATCTTAAGAAATTTGAGAAGCTTTACCTTTCTCGCATTATTAATGATTATATTGAAATATATATATATATATATATATATATATATATATATATATATATATATATATATATATATATATATATATATATACATATATATATATATATATATATATATATATATATATATATATATATATATATATATATATATATATAAAATCATGTAGAAGGCTTACGAGACAATATTCACATAACTATTCCACTCACTGGACCGTGATTCATACAGTTACTTATTGAGTCATTACTCATGCTAATATTCATTCAGTGATTCCCTGGCTGTTATTGTCCTTTCTCGTCACTTAAAAAGCTACACTTGAGAAAGAAAATTGCATACTATCTGGTTTTGGTTTTGCTACATTATCAAGCCAACACAGAGACAATAGAAATTTGTCTGAGCTAGTTGCCAAGTTCCGAATCCTTCATGAAGTAACTGTTTTTATTCTGTAGTGTCTCCTTTCCGTAAGCACGTCTAATATGTCTCCAAGAGCTTACTAAGCGGCTACGAAGGCTCTTTAAAGCTCACTTACTGGCCACATTACGTAGACAAACATACCATCAAACATATTTGAGCGACCATCTATGTGACTACAACTCCTACGTAATATTACCACTCAAAAAATAGGTCAGTATTGTTTGGGTCTGATGCCCTGAAATGGTTTCAAAACTGACGAGAAAGACTACTATTTACAAATGTCTTTTAAAGCTTATGATGCCAGTTAATACCTCTAACAACTACATGGTTACCGGTAATATTTTGTCTACATACATTGAGGAAGCCTTGAGAATATATATATAAAATGACCATGATATATCTCGGAGTTAAGAACACCCGTGGTCACCTTACAACTATTACGACGAGATTTATTACAGCGTTACTTTTAAACAAATCTGTATTCCAAGTGAGTCAAAGAGAAAAAAAAATTGCAGCTGGTTTGAACAAGAGGATCTGATCCCATCCACGTGATCCAGCATAGGAGTTGATCCCTTCCATGCGATCCAACTTGCATCTCTGCAAATATATATATGAGGCGCACGAATCCACTTAAAGACATTGAAACAAAGGATAATATGCATACTGAGATATATAATATTCATCTCAACTTCTTTTATGGTCTCTAATCAAGGGCAATTATGCTAACAACCAGCGCTTATTTCACTTCTCTTTTGTCATAGAACAGATTACTTTATGGCAGCTCGAGAAAATCTTGGACTGTCCACACAACCTCGACACAAGTCAATAAGACTTGTAAAAAAAACTTGTGCTAAGACAACTCTTGTGAAGAATCTCCCACGTTAACGCAATACGTGAAGTTTGCGTTGCTAAATCTACTTTTAATCAGAACGTCTACAGCCACAACAAGATCTTAGCTGCTGAACAAAACTGAGAGTTCTCTAAAAAAATGTTTTTCAGAATACTCAGAGGATGGTTAGATTCACTACGATGAATTCATAAGAACATATGAATGGAGGAACACTGCAGCAGGCCTACTGGCCAAACGAGACAGTCTTTATCACAACCATGTATTTGTCCAACCTTTTTCTTATCTCAGTACTTGAATCATGCTATAACTGTCTCTTCAAAATTCATAGAAATGGATAAAAATTTCTTTATTAATATATAAAGTCTGCATCCACATTACTTACAATTTTTTTTACAAGGAGTTTAGGAATACACACACACACACACACACACACACACACACACACACACACACACACACACACACACACACACACACACACACACACACAAACACACACACACACACACACACACACACACACACACACACACACACATATATATATATATATATATATATATATATATATATATATATATATATATACATATATATATATATATATATATATATATATATATATATATATATATATATATATATATATATATATATATATATATATATATATATATATATATACATAATTTAAGGTAATAAAATGAGTGACTATTTTAATAAATACTGATACTGCCTAAAAATTCTAGTTATAGATTCGTGTCTATTCCTAAGGCTATCATGCTCCATTTCGACTAGCAAAACTTGCAATATATTTCACTTACGTCGTTAAGGTCTCTAGTAGCAAAATTACCAAAAACTTTTCATTTTAAAAATAATATTCCTAGTAGCCACGCTTTAGATCAAAGGAATCTAGATGTCTAGTTGTCTAAACTTGGAAATTCTAATATGAGAAGAAGTTCCATTTCTCATACACAATAAATTTTTGAAGCTCTGAAGGAGAGAAGTCAGGATAACAACATTAGAAGTTGATTATATGAGAATCTTAAAAAAAACATATATATCAAGGGACTCATTCCTCAAAAACCTGTGGTCATTCTTGACAGTATGAGCACAGGGAGAGTGTCACTGCAAGGACGTGCCATTCTGTGGAGATTCTCACTGGAAGAATGGTTGTAATTATTAACATTACCTCTGGAAGAATGCTGCGCACTACATACATTCTGCTGTGCGTTCCAGCACCTCTTTAAAATACAATTGCCAAAGTGTAAAGTGATCTTTGTCAAAATATATAAACTTTTTTTTATCTTCTGGCGGCTAAAATACACGCGGAAAACTTTCACTACTTTAATCTTTAGCAGGGCTTTTATATATATATATATATATATATATATATATATATATATATATATATATATATATATATATATATATATATATATATATATATATATATATATATATATATATATATATATTATATATATATATATTCATATATTATATATATCCTAGGTAGTAGGTTGGTAGACAGCAACCGCCCAGGGAGGTACTACCGTCCTGCCAAGTGAGTGTAACACGAAAGCCTGTAATTGTTTTACATGATGGTAGGATTGCTGGTGTCCTTTTTTCTGTCTCATGAACATGCAAAATTTCAGGTACGTCTTGCTACTTCTACTTACACTCCGGTCACACTACACATACATGCACAAGCGTATATATACATACCCCTCTGGGTTTTCTTCGATTTTCTTTCTAGTTCTTGTTCTTGTTTATTTCCTCTTATCTCCATGGGGAAGTGGAACAGAATTCTTCCTCCGTAACCCATGCGTGTTGTAAGGGGCGACTAAAATGCCGGGAGCAAGGGGCTAGTAACCCCTTCTCCTGTATATATTACTAAATTTGAAAGGAGAAACTTTGGTTTTTTCTTTTGGGCCACCCTGCCTCGGTGGGATACGGCCGGTGTGGGAAGATCACAATGTTCAACACAGTAATACCAGAAATTAATGGATAAGGAAGATACACACAGAAATACACAGACGTTACACTTTAACATGAAAGAAAATGCACGGAAACTCAAATTAGAACACAAAAATCTATGACAAAAAGAAAGAATATATATGTAGATGAATGGTTCACAGAACCGACACGTTGATAAATTAGACACATGTGCAACTCTTGAGTATCTTTATTAAGGAAACGTTTCGCCACACAGTGGTTTCATCAGTCCATACACAGGAGAATCTTGAAGAATAGGAGGAGAATGAGAGGATTGTCCTGTCAGACACTGCAACTTCTTGGGATCTTAATACTTGGGAATTCTTTGCTTGCCTAACCCTTGGGCACGACCTACTTCCACATTGGACAAATGTGACACCACCTATGACTGCTGCACCTCTCCTACCTACGGTTTATAAGCTCCTTCTCCGCTCATATGCCGTTTTCTACTCAAGATTGATGGACTGACCACATCGACGCAAGGTTGAGGGACTGATTACCTCATTCTCCTCCTATTCTTCGAGCTTCTCCTGTGTATGGACTGATGAAGCCACTGTGTGGCGAAACGTTTCCTTAATAAAGATACCCAAGAGTTGCACATGTGTCTAATTTATCATATATATATATATATATATATATATATATATATATATATATATATATATATATATATATATATATATATATATATATATATATATATATATACACATACACACAGTTGACCCCTTAAACAGCGCGGGGGTTAGGGGCGCCGACTCCCCGTGTAGTCGGAATTCTGCGTATAACTTTTGACTCCTCAAAAACTTGACCACTAATAGCCTAATGTTGACTGGAAGCCTCACCGATAACATAAACAGTCGATTAACTCATATTTTGTATGTTATATGCAGTAAATACTGTATTTGTACAATAAAGTAAGCTATAGAGAAGAAAATGTTAAAAACATCATAAGGAAGAGAAAATACATTTATAGAACTGTGCTGTATTTATCGATATCGTAAGTTTACGTCGTCTGTTTACAAGATGAATCGTCTGTCTGACTTTCAGTACCTACATCAATATTATCCTATATGATACAAAAAGCTGTAGATGTTGTATATATGTTGTATATATCAAAAATGATAAGATAATGTGGAAAAACAAATTCATACTTATTTAGGTTTTAATATGACGTCTTTACTTTGGTTTACATTTTTCTCGACTGCCAATGGTTCATGTACCATCTGTAATTGTTTGGGTTTGCAAGTTCTGATAATTTTTAACTTTTTTTTATAATAGATTCGTGTTTATTTTATAACAGTAACTGTTAAAGTAGACGAATATCGATGTCTATTTTATGAATTCATAACATATCTAACTTCTTACCTTTACTTGGTCGCAAATTTCTTCAAAATTGTAACATATTTATTGAAAAAAAAAAATCCGTGTAAGTGGACCTTCGCAGTTCAAAAGTCAACTGTATATATATATATATATATATATATATATATATATATATATATATATATATATATATATATATATATATATATATATATATATATGCAATAAGATCACAGTAAACAGGTGATTTCAGAATATGCAAAACAACCACTCTGAAAGAATAGAGAAATTCCAAGCGCTTTCGTGACTACTCACATTATCAAGGAACTATGTTCCTTGTTAATGTGAGTAGTCACGAAAGGGCTTGGAATTTCTCTATTCTTCCAGAGTGGTTGTTTTGCATATATATATATATATATATATATATATATATATATATATATATATATATATATATATATATATATATATATATATATATATATATATATATATATATATATATATATATATATATTGTGTGGGGGGATGAGAATTATTTTTGATACTTT
>NC_091302.1:50094397-50096897 GCF_038502225.1 Cherax quadricarinatus | reverse complement strand
GCTTTATAATGCCATGTTTCACCCTGTATAAAGCTTTACAATGCCATGTTTCACCCTGTATAAAGCTTTACAATGTCATGTTTCACCCTGTATAAAGCTTTACAATGCCATGTTTCACCCTGTATAAAGCTTTACAATGCCATGTTTCACCCTGTATAAAGCTTTACAATGCCATGTTTCACCCTATCAAGTCATGGTTTGCTCCGTAAAGAAGTTTATTAAGCCTTTGACTTGATAAATCTTTGCAGAGAGAGCACGGGTCTTGATACGAGGATATACAAGTATCCTCCTCTTCCTTGGATCAAAGTTTATTGCCTACTATGCGCTCTACTACTCCTGCAAGTTCAGCACTTCCTAATGAATATCATATTTATGTTGATTATGCTAATGATGATAATAATAATAATAATAATGATATTAGCATTAATATAAATAATAATAATGATAACAGTAACAACAGCAATAATGATAATAATAATAATAATAATAATAATAATAATAATAATAATAAAATAGTAATAATAATAATAAAAATAATAATAATAATAATTATAATAATAATAATAATTAATAATAATAATAAATAATGATGACAATAATAGTAATAATAATAATAATAATAATAATAATAATAATAATAATAATAATAATAATAATAATAATAATAATAATAATAATAATAATAATAATAATAATAATAATAATAATAACACTTCTTAGCCCAATTAGAAGTGGTTCCTATTTCCTTATTATACGTCTGCAACACGCTATGATATTCTCACTGTAATATGATGTCTTAGGAATATATTCTCAGATCCCTTGTTATTTTTGAAACCCCTGCATAAACCCTGAGAGTTTTTCACCTCCCTACGTCCTTTAGAACACTAAATTTAACCTCTTCCCTTTAATTATTTCCTTGAGTTGAATTGTTCTCTTTGCTATTCTTAAAGGAACAAATGATTTCTTCTCTTTGCTATTCTAAAGAGACACAAATAAAAATTTCGTGTAGATGTTGAAATATTCATAATGCTTTCATTCACTGTGAAGTTGTAAACTATTAGGAGTTATATAGCACATGTTAGAGCATTTTACGCCACCAAAATCAACAGAAACTTGTAAAATTATGAAACATCATCTGAAGAGATGTGAGCAACACTCTCATGATAACTCACTCGTCAAGCTTCATAAAACAGTTAATGGCAGACAAGGATGACAACACAGAACAATACACATGTTGCAAAACAACGGTGTCTCAATGAAATCTCTCTTAGCAATTTGTATTTCATTCTGCCTCAACAAGCTGAGAGAGAGAGGCGCAGCAAAAGCCAACATTGTGTCGTGAGTAAAGAGATGACAAATTAGCTGATCTCTAATACAATAACTAGTAAGGATATTCGTGTACAAACAAGCTAAAGGTGCACCTCTGAGATGAGTGTCTCTCAGATTACGGAAGATTGATTGGATGGAAGCTTAAACATTTGATAAACAGTTGATTTGCTTGACACTTCGGGATTTGGAACATAAGCGTTGGTACTTCCGTATTTGTTGCTTCCAAACTTGGCATTTCAGGATTTGGCACTTTCTCTACGTGAAATACCGGGTCATCCCCTGGGGGAATTATTTCTCTTGGGATAATCGCACACACTAATCACTTCCTTCATTTTTTTTTGTTCACACCTTGAAACCTGCATTTTTTTCTCGGTGCAGCTGTCTTGTTCTCGGTGCAGCTATCTCATCCTCCGTGCAACTGTGTCTTGCTCCCCGTACAGCTGTCTCGTTATCCGTGCAGCTGTCTCGTTCTCCTTGAAGCTGTCTCGTTTTCCGTCCAGCTGCCTCGTTCACCGTGCAGCTGTCTTGTTCCTCGTGCAGCTGCGCTTGAAGGTAGTTCAGATTTCTGCTAACCATTTTAAACATAAAATGATGACATGAGCTGCCGAAATATGTCACTGAATTAAACATGAACTCACTCGTAAATTCAAAATCATGAACTTATGAAGCTTCTCACGAGACACCTGTTAATGAACCAACATATGCATTTTTCCTTATAAATATATAGATTATCGTTGAAATAGACACATACACACACACCGATATATATATATATATATATATATATATATATATATATATATATATATATATATATATATATATATACATATATATACATATATATATATATATATATATATATATCTATATATATGTGTGTGTGTGTGTGTGTGTGTGTGTGTGTGTGTGTGTGTGTGTGTGTGTGTGTGTGTGTGTGTGTGTGTGTGTGTGTGTGTGTGTGTGTATGCATGTATGTATAGATGTGTGTGTGTTTGTCTGTCTGTGTGTGTTTGTGTGTGTGTGTGTTTTTGTGTGTGTGTTTGTGTATGTGTGGTTGTGTGTGTGTTTATGTGTGTGTGTTTGTGTGTGTGTGTTTGTGTTTGTGTGTGTGTGTTTGTGTGCGTGTGTTTGCGTGTGTGTATGTGTGTGAGTGTTTGTGTGTGCGTTT
>NC_091302.1:50056897-50089397 GCF_038502225.1 Cherax quadricarinatus | reverse complement strand
CTTTCACAGCTAAAAAATAAAAAAGTAATTTTTCTGATTAATGTAACTAACAAATTATCTGTATAACGTCTTTATTTCTGACTGAAGCTAAAGTTTATCTGTCTATCTTACAAGGCAAGTTTTCGTAACTTGTCAAGATGTGTGTATGTGTCAGGCCACTTATTTCCAGATGTTTACCACCACTTAGCAAGTGTCTGTAAAGCCTAAGTGAATCTACAACAAAGCTTCAGTTAGACTTCATTTTTTGGATGTCGTAGGTATCTAAGGTGTTCACTGAGATGTGGCAATGTTGTGTACCGGGATAGGTGTTCAAGAAACATTTTAGATACAATTGACAATTATTCCACAATTTGTAAAGGAAACTATAGATGACCTTTCGGTCCCCCTGTGACCATTATCAAATAAATTATTATTATGGTAGAAAGTTATTTTTATATTACACAAATAACCCGCACATAAAAGAGAGAAGCTTACGACGACGTTTCGGCCCGACTTGGACCATTTACAAAGTAAATGTTCCAAATCGGACCGAAACGTCGTCGGAAGCTTCTCTCTTTTATGTGCGGGTTATTTGTGTATCGTTCCAGTAACGGTATTGTGCCTTTTTTTGTTATTATTTTTATATTATTTTCACACAATGTGTCTTCTAATATTGTCAACATATGTCCTGTCTTTTGGTATTCTTGTCCTCTTTAGTCTCTAATTTGATTTGATAATGGTCCTGGAGTGACCGAAATGCCTTCCAAAGTTTTCCATTCAAGTTGTGGGCTCATTGTGGAGTTGGCAAAGTATCGAATTAAAAAAAAAACATTTAGAATGAAGCTAAGTTCAAAGTGCTTTAATATTCAGAACAGAAAAAAAACATAAAATAACAGACACAGAGAACTGATAAATGAAATATATATATATATATATATATATATATATATATATATATATATATATATATATATATATATATATATACATATATATATATATATATATATATATATATATATATATATATATATATATATATATATATATATATATATATATATATATATATATATATAAAAGAATTGAAAAAGCTGGATCCCTTTGTCGTAGTTCCGACAACAGTGAACAAAAGACACAGAATGCGGAATAAGCTTTCAAATGGTTGGCATTTCTCTCTGTGTAGAGCTTTATCTGACTAGATGAAGCTCTCCACAGAGCGAAACTTTGCCCCAATAAAAGCTTGTTCAGCAACACATGTCTTTTGTCTGCAGACCAGCAATGTGTGAAGTGAGGAGAACAAAGACACCGCGGGCATGTCAGATGGACCACCACACAACTGTAATTCGAAAGAATAAAAAAAATTAAAATATGAGCGGTTCTTTTATTCTCTTATTTAATTATATAATAAAAGAATAAATGCTATAACAAAGACACTTTAATTGAGCAAAAATATAATACTCTTGTTCATATATAATATATATCTGGATTAATTTTTAAATGGAAGTGCCTTGATCCAAGTAACTAGATTAATCCTCCTTTCCTTGGATCAAACCTTATTATCTCTCTCTCTCTCTTCATGCGCTAGGTAACACATACTGGTTTAGTGCTTCCTCCTGATTGAAAAAAAAAGCTTTCCTCTATTATCAGTGTCTTTGCTCTATCATACATGACATATTTTTGAATTTCAAACTGAAGAAAAGTAAGGAAGATTATTGAAAAAAATAAAATTCTACAGTAATAAACGTAATTACTTCAATAAACATTTTTATATATTTGTATGAAAATCACTTTACGGTGATTCTGAAATATAATATGTTTAAAGTCTCTTCTGACGGGGAGGAGAGATGATGGAACTAGAGCTATTTATAATATAAAGTTTATTGGTGTAATTCCTCGACTGGAGAGGCAGATAATGAATCTCTTTCAACATTCAAGGGAAATTAAGTTTTATTTCATCTCTCAGTGAACAGAATCACAGAGATAAAACAGTGACTAATTTAAGGTTTTAAGCAGATGGAGTTATATATAGAAGTACGTGGCTTTGAACCTGCCCTCGAGAGGCAGTAAAACATAGAAGTATGATGTGAGTTTGTTAATAACTGTATATTAATTTAGAACGTGTGGGTGTGGTAGGATTAATCACATACAAAAATTGATCCATATACACAAATCTGGAATCACTCGAAGATTCACCTTGCCCAAAGAAAACAACAAATTTTAATTTTCCATCAGAACACTCGTTACATTCTTAATGTTGTTTGAATTTCAGTAATATTCAGTAGTTTAATTGATATAATTTTTTTATATAAAGCAATAATTTCAGTAACTATTTTTCTTCGAGGGATGGCAGGCAAGAGGTGAATATTTAAGTAACTGCAGAATTGTTTTCATCTTTATCGAGGCTGGATGCATGCTATAGGATCAAATACTTTACTGCTACTTGTCATAAAAGGTACTGACTAGGTTGGTAAGAGGAACAAGGAGCAAGTCTACTTGGGGTATAACTAAGGTAATTCTAGGTAATGTTTAGTGTACTACATCTAGACGATGGCCAGGTGCTAGGACACACGGAGACCGCTCAAGATAGATTGTAACTAGGAGCGTGAGCTAAGTAAATGCAAGTAGACGCCTGCAGGTGAGTGGGAGGTGGTGAGACCAGTAGCAGACATCACCAGGGAATACATGATAACATACATCACAACAACCTGTACATGAGAGGAACCTGTACACACCTGCACTCCAACTGTCGCAACATCAGCTGCGAGTAGAGAATTTCCTGCATGGTAAGAAACCTCAATTTCATCACATGATTTATGTTCCTGGACTCTTTCCCCTGTCCTCTCAACCCTACCAAACGCGTACAAACAAGCAAACACACACACACACACACACACACACACATACACACATACACACACACACACACATACACACACACACACACACACACACACACACACACACACACACACCCTACATTCAGAAGCAACTCTTAAAATCTCAGTTATAAAAGAGACAAAACTAACTGAAATAATATCAACTGCCATATTACCGGCAGGATATTAAGTAATCTGGAAAAGAAAAAGAAACAAGGGAGAGGAGGAGTTGCACCGCACATCAGAAACCAGTGGAGTATTGAAGACATGAGAAGGATTAACAGAAATAACCCATATAATTACAGAGTGGGCGGAAGCGGAGATGTACAACCCACCGCCAAAGAGTAGGAGACCAAGACAAGAATCGAAAGATAGCAAAAATTAAAGTTGACAACATAGCAGAAGCAGCATGAAGAGTCTACATAACTAAATTTGAGTTACTAATCATAGGCGATTTCAACAACGAAGAATCAGATTGAGAGAGCTGGGTGCCACACAAGGAAATAGAAGCAGTGATGGAGGTGGTAATGGAAATGTTTGTGTTAGTATGTAAAAGATGCGACAAGAGAACGAGGAGCTAATGAATCACCAACAGTTGAAATAACGTATGTGAGGCCTTTTCAAGTGTTAGCGATCATGCAGTGCTAAATTTCGAATACTTGTTGAACGTCAGCATCGAGAGAAGAATAATTAGGAGATTTTAGAAGATGGAACTTTCATGAGATGATATAATTCTTGAATGCAGGGCAACTGGAAAGTGAACTGGAAAGAAAGTTAAAGTATGAGATTATGGGATTTCGTTGCTGAAAATTGCCTTGAAACAGAGCAGAATTTTATACCCAAAAAAATAGGAGAGATGATGAAAGAAGCAAAGAGAGTCTCGTAGTTTAGCCAAAATGACTGAGAGGAAAAAATAAAAAATTACGGAGCTTCGAAAGGCTATAGAAAATAAAAGCCTCAATATAATAGAAGAGTGAACAGAAGAGCCAGAAACGAATATATAAGGGAAAGGAGAGACACTGAGTGACAATTTGAATACGACAGCAGCAAAAGTCAGGTGTGACCTGAAATAACTTCACAGCCACATAAGAAGAAAGACGACAGTTAAAGACCAGGAAATAAGGCTGAAGAAGGAAGGTGGAGACCTCCGTAGAAAAGACAGGAAAGTCTGTAAGGAGCTAAAAGAGAAATTAACGAGATGTTCTTAGTGGAAACATTGACAGTACTGGAGAGCCAAACAGTAAGAGTACACCAGCTTGTGCTGCGCGCCATATGCACATCAGGGTAAGAGGTAAAAACATTTTTCATTGAGATATATAAATCATAAACAAGGGGACCGGGCAAAGTGTCAGCATGGATTCTGCGAGAGGGACCTGAAGCACCGTCTGAAACACTAGCTAAAATCTACAGTAAGTCAGTGAATATGCGACAATTGCCAAAGATCTAGAAGACAGCGAATTTAATTTGTTATTTAAGGAAGAATGCAAACAGGAAGTGTTAAACTGCAGATCAGTATCCCTAACATGCGTACTATGTGAGGGACTCGAGAAGATAATAAGAAAAAGATTGGTGGAGCACTTGGACAAAAGTGGTGAAGATGTGAATGACGCCGCAGAACCCAGATGTCTTGAGTGTTATACACATGTGTTAATTACTAAGAAGTTGTGCTATAAACAACAACCAACAACGGTTGAGAGTTGTCAGATGTTGTCTTACTAACCTGCTGGAGTTCTACGGCAGTAATAAAAGTAGGGAAAAAAAGAGATTGAAGGATATGAGGAACAGCCAGGAATAACATAACGCGCTACAGTGAATAAAAAAGTACCTAAAGACAAAGAGTAATTGTTCAAGAAGATATATTAGAAAGGGAAACTGTAACAAGTGGAGTTCCAAAATGATATAATTTGGAACAATACTGTTTTTAGTATATGTGAATGACATAGTAGAAGAGATGCATCCTTCTTTGCATGTGTAAAATACGATGAGGAGAATAAAACACAGACGAAGACACAGAAAGACTACAAAGGATCTGGAAAAAACTACAAAGATTGGACAAACAAGTGGCTGCTTGAATTCAACCCTACTAAAGGAAAGGTTATGAAAATTGGGAAAGGGGCAAAAAGACTGGAAATGGAATATAGAGTCGGTTGACAGAAGGCTGCAAACATCCCTCAAGGAGGAAGAATTAGGGGTGGGCATAGTGCTGAGCATATCTCCAGAATCACACATTAACCGAGTAACCTGGCAAATATGGAAGTAACTTTCAGGAGTCTCAATAAATAGTTATTCAAAGCTATATATACGACATATGTTATACCTGTTTTTGAGTATGTAGCACCAGAATGAAACACACACACGCACACACACACGCACACACACACGCACACACACACGCACACACACACACACACACACACACACACACACACACACACACACACACACACACACACACACACACACACACACACACACATATATATATACACACACACATATCAGAAGAATTGTACATGTCGGTATATGTTCCTTTAGCATTTCTATGAACATAATTTAGAAGCCTTTAAAAAAGAGTTATCTAAGTCTATAAAAATGCCTCTGACACATTATTCGGCAACAACATTGTAAATATTCTTGACAAAACATGTAAAAAATTTATAGAAAAACCCATAAGCTTATAAAAACACCAGTCTCTTAGCTGAGATGGTTGACCTAGGACAAAAGACTGAAATGGCTGAATGTGATTGTTCTCCAGGAGTGAAAAAAACAGCAGAGACATGATAATAATGTTAAACTAGTATAGACAGAGACAGACAGACAGACAGACAGACAGATAGACAGACAGATAGACAGACAGACAGACAGACAGACAGACAGACAGACAGACAGACAGACAGACAGACAGACAGCCTGGAAACATTAAAAAGAAAGGATAAATGTTTGGTTGTACAGTATTTCTTCAGCTACAGAGAAGAAGTGAAATGAAAGTATATAGATGGAGAACAAGGTTGAAGCATACATGATACTGAGTTTCAAGGATAGGAACAAAAGATTCAACGAAGAAGGAAACTAGTGAAATTAGTCGTACGCGGCAAAAGAGGTGGGGCCAAGAGCTGAAACACGACCTCATAAACCACAACCCTACTCTTGATAGGTTTACCTTACTACATCTCCATCATTTAAAACAAATTTATTTAAGTCCTTTAACATGAGTGAATAGTACACCAAACCCGCCATATTTTTCTTAATCAATCAATCAATCAATATATATATATATATATATATATATATATATATATATATATATATATATATATATATATATATATATATATATATATATATATGTATATATATATATATATATATATATATATATATATATATATGTATATATATATATATATATATATATATATATATATATATATATATATATATATATATATATATATATATATATATATATATATATATTGTCTCTAACTTGTGGGTATAAGTATTAAGGTGGTAAGTATAAAGAGTCTCTGCTAGTATGAGGCTACGTTATATGAGGAAAAACTGGGTACAGCTCAGCTAAGTTCCCTCGTAGCATTTCTCGCACATGTACCCTCGTAGCATGTCTCGCACATGTACCCTCGTAACATGTCTCGCACATGTACCCTCGTAGCATGTCTCGCACATGCACCCTCGTAACATGTCTCGTACATTTATTCCACGTTTCTCAATTAATGTAGATTTTGCTTGCAATAAAAAAACTCTCTCTCTGTCTGTCTCTCTCTCTCTCTCTCTCTCTCTCTGTTTTTGTAAACTTGCAAGAGGTGGATTCTGTGCTCATAAAAATATACAAATCTGATATTTGTGTTACAGAAAAATTTGAATAACACATTGTATCTTCCTCAGTGAATGGAGGGGGTTTGAACCAGAGGGCAGGCGTATGCTAGTCCCTATGTAAGTGTCAAGGAATCTAATCGGAAAATAATTCCATTATAAAACTGATTTAAAAAACAGTAATTCACAATGAATATTAGTTTTAATTTTAACTTCAACTCTAGTTACAAAGTTTAGAATTATATTACGTTGAAATTTAAAACGTATCACTAATCCAAATTTAGTTACTAACTAAATAAATGCAATATTTTACAAATTAATGTGCGTAATTAGTCATCAGTGTTCTTTATTAACTACAGTAATCTCTGCTAAACGCAACTCAGTTACTTTTTTTATTCATAAGCATAGTTTAAGGAATGAGTAAGGATAATCTGAATGTTAAAAAATATGGATGGTTTAATTCCGAAGAAATTACATTGAGAATTCTATTCCCAGAGTTTTTAAAATTGACATATAGGGATAGTCTCCTTTTAGAGAAGATTTTGAAGTTTAGGATTTAAACATCGAGAGACTGACGAATCTCTGTAGCTTCACAAGAGACGAGCATGTGGCAGTAAGGCAGTTCACGAAGGAAAGGTAACTATTGGGATGACTACAGTTATCAGTCATTACGGTATACATGAATACATGATGCCACCAAATATCGACCTTTACTGTTAGAGTCGTAGCTAGGCACACTGCAGTCATGGAGGTGACACAAGCAAAGGCTCTCTTTACTCTGCATAAATAGACCAGAGACTAGAAGAGGCTCAGTATACTGTGCAGCAATGGAGGTGAGATTAACATAGGCTCCACATACCATCTTAAGAGGTACCCACTAGATCCTCTTCTAATCTTTTTGTTTACTCTATTAAAATATTTGATTCCTTTTACAGTTTCTTTGATCCGATTTTCAAATTCTTATTACTTTAAAGTTACTAGTTAATTTTTTTTTGTAAATGGGGAAATAGGCGATATATATATATATATATATATATATATATATATATATATATATATATATATATATATATATATATATATATATATATATATATATATATATATATATATATATATATATTATTAACACATCGGCCGCATCCCACTAAGGTAGGGTGGCCTGAAAAAGAAAAAAAATATCCATCATTCACTCCATCACTGTCTTGCCAGAGGTGCGTTTACATTGACATTAACACCCCTCCTTCAGAGTGCAGACACTGTACTTTCCAGCTAAAGGACTAAAGGGCTAGCCTGCCGGTTTCCCTGAATCCCTTTATAAATGTTGCCTTACTCTCCAACAGCACGTCGTCCTAAAAATCATGTGTCTCCATTCACTCCTATCTGACACGCTCACGCATGCTTGCTGGAAGTCCAAGTCCCTCGCATATATATATATATATATATATATATATATATATATATATATATATATATATATATATATATATATATATATATATATATATATATATATATATATATATATATATATCTCAGGTCGCGCAAAGCGCAACACCTACGCTACAACAACGAGAGGTTCAGTGAAACACCAGCGTTTTGTAGTGTAACTTTTATTGAAGAGGTCCTATGAGAGAAGTACAAACAGTACACAGTACTTACAATAACCGTGAAACACTTTGGGTGGCGAGACATGATCTTATCTCCAAGGAAAGTACATTTACATCTTACCGGAGTTCGCTACACCTCCTCTGTATAACAATCTACAACTATTTTCGTTTTGATTTTACACACAGACCCACATACACAAACAAAGACACACACACACACACAAGTACACTATATATATATATATATATATATATATATATATATATATATATATATATATATATATATATATATATATATATATATATATATATTAAGCAGGTCCAAGGCTGTAAGGATTACCATCGTCATAGTAGATTTAGTTTATTTTTTTATTAACGTTTCGAATGCTTCTGAAGTTCATTTGGTTTCAACCAAGACAATTAATAAATTAGTGTTCGAAATCTCCTGACCTTAGATTGTTGGAGAAGTTTATCCCAGAGATTCATAATACAATAACTCAATTAAACGTTTTACTGCTAAATAATTAGCTATTGTTTCCCATATTGGTATTTTCAGCATAAGTTAATAATAGAGAACTTGTGTAATAGGTTTTGTATATTGTAAGTACTGTTTTCATCTGAAATATTTTCATAAAATATTTATTTTGTGTGTTTATTAAAAATAAGACTATCTAGAGCGTGTACTTTTAAGCGATTTACTTATCATTATTGTTTATATTATTTGTTTAATAGAGGATTTAATAGGATTCTGAATTTTAATGTGATTAAATCTTCCTTAAAATGTATTAGCTCTTTAAGTATCCTATTTCAAATATTTTGTAGCTTTACTTAATCTCTTTTTTTTTTATTTATAAAAAAAGATAAAATATATATAATCCCATCGTAACTCAAAATTATATATGTTATATTTCCTTAGTTAGGTTATTTAATTTATATTATTCTTAACATTTTCTTTTCGATGGATGATGTGATATTTTACAATTTAAATATTATTTTAATCCAGTTTTGGATTCTGATGATAGATAAAGAAAAATCTGGAACGAATATCAGATATTCCATGAAGATGGCGTTCCTTATAGCTTCAAACCTCCGATGTTTTCTTAGCGTAGATTCGCTTCACATGTGGAACGTCATTATATATATATATATATATATATATATATATATATATATATATATATATATATATATATATATATATATATATATATATATGACGTGTCGAATAGGTAAAACTTGCGATTTTGGCTTAAGCAGCAACGCTCTTCCTGCCGAATAAGGTAAGCGAAAATTTGTGTTTGCAATAATTTCACAAAAATCAATCTGAAACTAACGAAAAAACTATATTTCATGGTATTTGTTTATTATTAAATTATTGTAAACTTATCTAAAATATATTTAGTTGGATTAGGCTAAATTAAATTGCGCTTGTTATAATAAGGTTAGGTAAGTTTTCAAAGGTTCTTATGGTACAAATTTATTAATTTTTACATTAACATAAATTGACAAAAATATATCTTTAAACGTATCCAAGAAAATTTTAGAAAGGACTTAATCTTAAATGAGCTCATGCTGAGTGACCAGTTTTACCTATTCGGCACGACATTCTCTCCCTCTCTTTCTCTCTCTGTCTTTTTCCCAGAAACTACCAAATAACTCCCTGGATACGAAGATGAGATAGCGACAAATACTATCGTCATTGTGTAAGATTTGAATCTCAGCTCAACTACCAAATTTCGAAACTCGTTTTGTTATTGCTATTATGTTGGTAAGCTTTCGTTGTGTGTATGCGCACATGCACATGCGTGTATGAGTGTGCGTGCGTGCGTGCGTGTGTGTGTGTGTGTGTGTGTGTGTGTGTGTGTGTGTGTGTGTGTGTGTGTGTGTGTGTGTGTGTGTGTGTGCGTGTGTGTGTGTGTGTGTTTTAGTCTCAAGTCAATTTTTTATTATTACATTCAATTTGAAGCCTGAGGAATCAGAGACAATTCAATTCAATCCCGGAAAGTGGATAAGCAGCTCTAATTCCTCTCATCAAGAGCACTACAAAGAACAAGACACTGCCCATGAAGGGATCGTTCCAAAAATTATTACCTATGAAAAACATCTCATCCTCCCAGCCATGGGTATAAATCGTCGGGATTTACGTGTTCACAGATTTTGAAGGTCACTGGAATGAATAATTCACGTTAAGAGCTAAATCCATGTGGGTCGTTCAGCGTAAGAAGTGGTAAAGGCTTTATCCTCCGTCTGCTGAGTGCCAGACAGACGCGCTTCCTTTTCATACTCACCTAGATGGTCAAGGTCGCTCGAGAGACATGGCAGGTGCTACCCGACAGTAACAATTTGCATGTTGGAGGCTAACTGTAATAATTTAAACGCATTTTTGCTATGAAACGCGTAGAGAAGTGAACATTCTGAAGTGAGGATGAGTTAACCCAATAGTGATAACAGTTTGAGGAGTAATTTTCATGCAGTTTCAGGAAAACATATCGTACAGTTCCAGGATAAATTATTGTAAAATTTCGGGAGAAATTATCGTACGATTTCAAGAATAACTATCATACAATACGTACTCTTCTAGGAGAAATCACCTCAAATTTTCAGGAGAAATCATCGAACAGTTTTATGAGAAATTATCGTACAGTTCCAGAAGAATTATCATACAGTTTTAGGAAAAACTATCGTACTGGTTCGTAAATTTCCAGGAGACATTATCGTTCAGTTTTAGGAAAAATTGTCGTACAACTTTAGGAAAAAATATCGTACACCTTCAGGATAAATTATCGTGCAATGTCGGGAAAATCTATCATACAGTTTGTACACTAAGGACGAATAAGAAGGCACAATACCGTAAATGGAAGAATACACAAATAAGCCGCACACAGGAAAAACAAACTTACGATGACGTTTCGATCCGACTTGGATCATTATCTAGTCACATTATGTGACAAGCTAATAGTCCATATTGGATCGAAACGTCGTATTAAGTTTCTCTTATGCGCGAGATATTTGTGTAAAATTCCGGGAAAAATTATCGTACAGTTTGATGAACTATTATGATAAAGTTCCAGGAAAAATTCTCGTAAAAATATATTAGAAATGATCATGCAATGTTAAACCTGCACGGATCTTGAAGAGAAATTCGTTAGAAATGAAGTTTCGAGCTTATATAAACCCTTGTTGCATTAAATAAGTACATGGGCAAGCTGTTATTACGTGTGTAGGGCATTAGCTTGCATGAAGAAATGATCGAACATTGCTTCTTATCGAAATGAATATTTTAATTTGTATAATCAATGTAAATATTATTATTATTAATGTAAATGAACTACATGTTATTTTAAATAACTGGAAACTTGTGGGTTAATATGGCATAAGTAGTTTTTTTTTAAATGAATCTAGGTGACTGGATGTCATCTGGAGTGAAGAGAATTAGAAGGTTCTCTTAACCCCAGAAAAAACCGCATCTAACGTCTTTGTTAACTTCCTCCTAACGTCTTTGTTAACTTCCTCCTAACATATAAATGTGAGCAACGAGTCCTTTTAAACAATTCTCTTACACGTTTGAAGATATATTTTTTTCATTTATGTTAAAGTAAAAATTAATAATTTTGTACCAAAAGAACCTTAGAAAACTTACTTAACCTATTCGAATAAGTAAATCTTGCGATTTTTGGCTTAAACAACAACATTCTTATTGCCGAATAAGGCAAGCAAAAATTTGTGTATGCAATAATTTTGCAAAAATAATTCTGAATCTAACGAAAAAAAATATATTTCATTGTGTTTGTTAATCATTTAATTATTGTAAACTGATCTAAAATATATTTAGTTGAATTAGTCTAAATTAAATTGCGCCTCTTATAATAAGGTTAGGTAAGTTCCCTAAGGTTCTTTTGGTACAAAATCATTAATTTTTATATTAACGTAAATGAAAAATATATCTTTCAACGCATAAGAGAAAATTTTTAGAAAGGATTTAATTTTAAATGAGTTCTTGCTAATTGACCAGCTTTACCTATTCGGCACGACACACACACATACACACACACACACACACACACACACACACACACACATACACACACACACACACACACACACACACACACACACACAGATAGTAGGAAGTATTTCTTCAGTCATAGAGTTGTAAGGCAGTGGAATAGCCTAGAAAATGACGTAGTGGAGGCAGGAACCATACACAGTTTTAAGACGAGGTTTGATAAAGCTCATGGAGCGGGGAGAGAGAGGGCCTAGTAGCAACCGGTGAAGAGGCGGGGCCAGGAGCTAGGACTCGACCCCTGCAACCACAAATAGGTGAGTACACACACACACACACACACACACACACACACACATATATATACATATATATATATATATATATATATATATATATATATATATATATATATATATATACATACATACATTCATACATACATACATACATTCATACATACATACATACATTTACATACATATACATACATACGTCAGTTCAACATTGTGTGTATATGGTAAGAGTGAGAGAGAGAGAGAGAGAGAGAGAGAGAGAGAGAGAGAGAGAGAGAGAGAGAGAGAGAGAGAGAGAGAGAGAGAGAGAGAGAGAGAGAGAGCGAGAGAGAGAGAGAGAGTGCTCTAAAGGGAGATACCATAATTCTCCACGCACTATATCAGTATCACTCGTCAAGGTCGTTTTAAAAATACTGTATATCAATAAAAATTCCATCGCCCACTGCCTCAACAAAATGTAAGGCAAGTTTTTGCTATAATTTCCCATCAAAGACGACTTCATCCTTACCCTCGTATCAAACATCTTAGGCAAAGAACATACGTCTTTAATACATTTATCTGGGGAAATTAAATTGGTTTGTCTCCAGTTCCAATAGTCGAAAATACTGTCTCTTTGTATGCCTATCTTTCGGTCTGTCTGTCTTTCGGTCTGTCCGTCTTTCTGCCTGTCTGTCCTGCTGTCTGTCTGTCAGTGTGTCAGTCTTTGTCAATCTGTCCGTTTGTCTGTCGGTCTCTGTCTCTATATATAATAAGTAAAATATATTGAACACTTGTCAGTGTTCAATAATAACCTAGTTCACCTGAACGATTACGAGGTACAACCTTTCTAAATATACAGACCAATTAATCTTCTGAGTTCTGTCTCCATGTCGGTTATTATTGGGCATATATATATATATCTATATATATATATATATATATATATATATATATATATATATATATATATATATATATATATATATATATATATATATATATATATATATATATATATATATATATATATATATATATATAATATATAAATATATATATATATATATATATATATATATATATATATATATGCAGGAATGCAGAGGAGAGAGAGAGATTTTGGGAGATGTTAAGTGAATGTATAGGAGCCTTTGAACCAAGTGAGAGAGTAATTGTGGTAGGGGACTTGAATGCTAAAGTAGGAGAAACTTTTAGAGAGGGTGTGGTAGGTAAGTTTGGGGTGCCAGGTGTAAATGATAATGGGAGCCCTTTGATTGAACTTTGTATAGAAAGGGGTTTAGTTATAGGTAATACATATTTTAAGAAAAAGAGGATAAATAAGTATACACGATATGATGTAGGGCGAAATGACAGTAGTTTGTTGGATTATGTATTGGTAGATAAAAGACTGTTGAGTAGACTTCAGGATGTACATGTTTATAGAGGGGCCACAGATATATCAGATCACTTTCTAGTTGTAGCTACACTGAGAGTAAAAGGTAGATGGGATACAAGGAGAATAGAAGCATCAGGGAAGAGAGAGGTAAAGGTTTATAAACTAAAAGAGGAGGCAGTTAGGGTAAGATATAAACAGCTATTGGAGGATAGATGGGCTAATGAGAGCATAGGCAATGGGGTCGAAGAGGTATGGGGTAGGTTTAAAAATGTAGTGTTAGAGTGTTCAGCAGAAGTTTGTGGTTACAGGAAAGTGGGTGCAGGAGGGAAGAGGAGCGATTGGTGGAATGATGATGTAAAGAGAGTAGTAAGGGAGAAAAAGTTAGCATATGAGAAGTTTTTACAAAGTAGAAGTGATGCAAGGAGGGAAGAGTATATGGAGAAAAAGAGAGAAGTTAAGAGAGTGGTGAAGCAATGTAAAAAGAGAGCAAATGAGAGAGTGGGTGAGATGTTATCAACAAATTTTGTTGAAAATAAGAAAAAGTTTTGGAGTGAGATTAACAAGTTAAGAAAGCCTAGAGAACAAATGGATTTGTCAGTTAAAAATAGGAGAGGAGAGTTATTAAATGGAGAGTTAGAGGTATTGGGAAGATGGAAGGAATATTTTGAGGAATTGTTAAATGTTGATGAAGATAGGGAAGCTGTGATTTCGTGTATAGGGCAAGGAGGAATAACATCTTGTAGGAGTGAGGAAGAGTCAGTTGTGAGTGTGGGGGAAGTTCGTGAGGCAGTAGGTAAAATGAAAGGGGGTAAGGCAGCCGGGATTGATGGGATAAAGATAGAAATGTTAAAAGCAGGTGGGGATATAGTTTTGGAGTGGTTGGTGCAATTATTTAATAAATGTATGGAAGAGGGTAAGGTACCTAGGGATTGGCAGAGAGCATGCATAGTTCCTTTGTATAAAGGCAAAGGGGATAAAAGAGAGTGCAAAAATTATAGGGGGATAAGTCTGTTGAGTGTACCTGGTAAAGTGTATGGTAGAGTTATAATTGAAAGAATTAAGAGTAAGACGGAGAATAGGATAGCAGATGAACAAGGAGGCTTTAGGAAAGGTAGGGGGTGTGTGGACCAGGTGTTTACAGTGAAACATATAAGTGAACAGTATTTAGATAAGGCTAAAGAGGTCTTTGTGGCATTTATGGATTTGGAAAAGGCGTATGACAGGGTGGATAGGGGGGCAATGTGGCAGATGTTGCAAGTGTATGGTGTAGGAGGTAGGTTACTGAAAGCAGTGAAGAGTTTTTACGAGGATAGTGAGGCTCAAGTTAGAGTATGTAGGAAAGAGGGGAATTTTTTCCCAGTAAAAGTAGGCCTTAGACAAGGATGTGTGATGTCACCGTGGTTGTTTAATATATTTATAGATGGGGTTGTAAGAGAAGTAAATGCGAGGGTCTTGGCAAGAGGCGTGGAGTTAAAAGATAAAGAATCACACACAAAGTGGGAGTTGTCACAGCTGCTCTTTGCTGATGACACTGTGCTCTTGGGAGATTCTGAAGAGAAGTTGCAGAGATTGGTGGATGAATTTGGTAGGGTGTGCAAAAGAAGAAAATTAAAGGTGAATACAGGAAAGAGTAAGGTTATGAGGATAACAAAAAGATTAGGTGATGAAAGATTGAATATCAGATTGGAGGGAGAGAGTATGGAGGAGGTGAACGTATTCAGATATTTGGGAGTGGACGTGTCAGCGGATGGGTCTATGAAAGATGAGGTGAATCATAGAATTGATGAGGGAAAAAGAGTGAGTGGTGCACTTAGGAGTCTGTGGAGACAAAGAACTTTGTCCTTGGAGGCAAAGAGGGGAATGTATGAGAGTATAGTTTTACCAACGCTCTTATATGGGTGTGAAGCGTGGGTGATGAATGTTGCAGCGAGGAGAAGGCTGGAGGCAGTGGAGATGTCATGTCTGAGGGCAATGTGTGGTGTGAATATAATGCAGAGAATTCGTAGTTTGGAAGTTAGGAGGAGGTGCGGGATTACCAAAACTGTTGTCCAGAGGGCTGAGGAAGGGTTGTTGAGGTGGTTCGGACATGTAGAGAGAATGGAGCGAAACAGAATGACTTCAAGAGTGTATCAGTCTGTAGTGGAAGGAAGGCGGGGTAGGGGTCGGCCTAGGAAGGGTTGGAGGGAGGGGGTAAAGGAGGTTTTGTGTGCGAGGGGCTTGGACTTCCAGCAGGCATGCGTGAGCGTGTTTGATAGGAGTGAATGGAGACAAATGGTTTTTAATACTTGACGTGCTGTTGGAGTGTGAGCAAAGTAACATTTATGAAGGGATTCAGGGAAACCGGCAGGCCGGACTTGAGTCCTGGAGATGGGAAGTACAGTGCCTGCACTCTGAAGGAGGGGTGTTAATGTTGCAGTTTAAAAACTGTAGTGTAAAGCACCCTTCTGGCAAGACAGTGATGGAGTGAATGATGGTGAAAGTTTTTCTTTTTCGGGCCACCCTGCCTTGGTGGGAGTCGGCCGGTGTGATAATAAAATAAATAAAATATATAAACATATATATATGTATATATATATATATATATATATATATATATATATATATATATATATATATATATATATATATATATATATATATATATATATATATATATATATATATATATATATATATATATATATATATATATATATATATATATATATATATAAAGGGAGAGAGAGAGAGCGGGGAAGCAATCAGATTAATTATCTTTGAGGAAGAAATCGCTGCAATAGATTCCTATTCTAGTGGTGCCAGTATAGGCTCTCCACTCTTCCACCAACCTAGCCAATGGTGCCATCGCAGATTGACCACTCTACCACCAACCCAGCCAGTGGTGCCAGCACAGGTTCACCACTTTACCACCAACCCAGTCAGTGATGCTAGCAACATCAGTGACCCTTGACATTATCGCCAGAACAAATTCATTAACATTACAAGAGCCAAACGTGTTTAAAGCTGCCATGTTATGCTTGTTTAGCACCGGTGTTAACGTAACAGCCTCACAGCAAGGCAAAGTTGCAACTACACTCAGGTTAATCACGAGGTAAGATCGAAAAAGTCTTTAGGTTCATTGTATTTTTCTGACAACAATTCAGTTTCTTCTTATTGAACATTGTTCTTTGCTTACTGCTCTGTTTATCCAATAAGCTTATTGATGCACTTATCCCAGCATATTACCAGTTTGTTTATGCCTTCCATATAGAATTCTTCCGGCCGATTACGTGGCCATCATGGGAATGCTGTCATTACATTATCATGTGGGTGGAAGAGCTTCTCTCACGGAAATTTCTTCTGACACGAAGAGGTGGAAATCGCTAGGTGTGAGGTCGGGACTGTGATTGTAATTTTTCTTTCAGGGAAAATAGGGGATGAAAAATTTTTGCGATGTGTCTTCCTGTATATTAAAGTGGAAACGCTGCACCCAATTGGATCGCACAAATCCTGCAGAACGATGGGTAATTATCGTTTGATTAATGGGTAAACGTAATGAAGAAGATGTGATTAACCTCGTGGGAGACATTGCAATACAATTAACACACACACACACACACACACACACACACACACACACACACACACACACACACACACACACACACACACACACACACACACACACACACACACGAGGGGTCACTCTTGGAAGTTGAAGACTCAGATGAGTTACAAGGATGTTAGGAAGTATTTCTTTAGTCATAGAGTGGTCAGGAAGTGGAATAGTCTAGCTAGTGATGTAGTGGAGGCAGGAACCATACATAGCTTTAAGACGAGGTATGATAAAGTTCAGGGAGCAGGAAGAGAGAGAGAACCTAGTAGCGTTCAGTGAAGAGGTGGAGCCAGGAGCTGAGTCTCGACCCCTGCAACCACAATAAGGTGAGTACAATTAGGTGAGTACACACACACACGCACCAGGTCTTGAGGGCTGAATTTTTTTGGACTGCAGGAAAGTATATTTTGATATACCCTACCAAAGCATTGTACAGTTGATCAGAGAGAACCGCTGTTGTTCCTAATATAAGTGAGCAACCTATCAGAGTGGGGGATGAATCGTATCCTATTCGTCACTGTTTGCGGTTGATGTAAAACAAATAACACAAATAAGATCAACAGAGGTAAGTGGTAAGTTTCTTTAGACCTCAACAGACCACAGATATGGTCGAACAAGTGACTTCTCGCATTCAACCCAAACAAATGCAAGGCCATGGGATTTGAGGAAGGTATACCTGGAGTATACTTATAGAGGGTTTCGGGGGCCAACGTCCCCGCGGCCCTGTCTGAGACCAGGCCTCGTGGTGGATCAGGGCCTGATAAACCAGGCTGTTACTGCTGGCCGCACTCAAACTGGCGTACGAACCATAGCCCAGCTGGTCAGGTACTAACTTTAGCTGCCTGTCCAGTGCCTTCTTGAAGACAACCAGGGGGTCTATTGGTAATCCCCCTTATGTATGCTGGGAGGCAACTGAACAATCTTGGGCCCGTGATACTTATTGTGTTGTCTCTCGGTGTACTCGTTGCGACCCTGCTTTTCATTGGGGGAATGTTGCATCTCCTGCCGAGTCTTTTGCTTTCATAGGGAATGATTTCCGTGTTAAAGTTTGGTACTAATCCCTCTTGGATTTTCCAAGTGTGTATTATCACGTATTTTTCTCGCCTGCGTTCCAGGGAATACAAATCAAGGGACTTCAATCGTTCCCAGTAATTTAGGTGCTTTATTTTACTTATGTGTGCCGTGAAAGTTCTTTGTACACTCTCCAGGCCAGCAATTTCGCCTGCCTTGAATGGGGCAGTTAGTGTACAACAGTATTCCAGCCTAGAGAGAACAAGCGATTTGAAGAGAATCATCATGAGTCTGGCGTTCCTAGTTTTGAAGGTTCTCATTATCCATCCTATCATTTTTCTAGCAGATGCGGTAGATACATTGTTGTGGTTTTTGAAGGTGACATCCTCTGACATTATCACTCCCAGGTCCTTCACATTACTTTTTCGTTCTACTATATAGTTAGAATTTGTTGTATACTCTGCTATAGTTTTAATTTCCTCAACTTTTCCATATCTGAGTAGTTTAAATTTCTCTTCATTGAACTTCATATTGTTTTGAGTGGCCCATTTGAAGATTTGGTTGATGTCCACTTGGAGTCTTGCGGTGTCTTCGATGGAGGTCACTGTCATGGCAATTCAAGTATCATCCGCAAAGGAAGACACGGTTTACATCTCTATCTATGTCAGAAATGAGAATGAGGAATAGGATGGGAGTGAGTACTGTGCCTTGTGGAACAGAGCTTTTCACAGTAGCTGTCTCAGACTTTACTCTACTATTACTCTTTGTGTTCTATTTGTTAGGAAGTTATAGATCCACATACCAACTTTTCCTGTTATCATGCATTTTGTGTGTCATTACACCGTGGTCGCACTTGTCGAAGGCTTTTGCGAAGTCTGTGTATACTACATCTGCATTTTGCATTTTGATTGTCCTCTATAGCATCCAGGACCTTGTCATAGTGGTCCAGTAGCTGGGACAGGCAGGAGTGACCTGCTCAAAACCCGTGTTGCCCTGGGTTATGTAATTGTTGGGTATCTAGGTGGTTGGTGATCTTGCTTCTTAGAACCGTTTCAAAGATTTTTATGATATGGGATGTTAGTGTTATCGGTCTGTATTTCTTTGCAGTTACTTTACTGCCACCTTTGTAGAGTGGGGCTATGTCTGTTGTTTTTAGTGAGTGTGGGATGGCCCCTGAGTCCATGCTTCCTCTCCATAGAATGCTGAATGCACGTGACAGGGGCATCTTGCAATTCTTGATGAAGACGGAGTTCCATGAGTATGGGGCTGGGGCAGAGTGCATTGGTATGTCATTTATTGCCTTTGCAAAGTCTCTGACCAGTGCCGTCCTTCGTATTTCAGATATATTGGCCCCACTCAGCTCGTCTGTATAGGAGCATCTCTCTCTTTCTAGTTCACATCTTCTCTTTTTTTTTCTTACTGGAATGTGCCTTGAGCAGACCTCAAGAGCCACAGAGTTCATTTTTGTCTAGGCAAAGGTTTGAATCCGTGTTGTTTAGGATATCTTCCCAGCTTGTTTTATTTAGGACATGGTTGACTTGTTCACATTGTATATTTTTGTTACTGAAGTTGAAATTTGTGAAGACACCCTCATGACATTTTGCTGGTCAGCAGCCCTGTGCATACATGTCTGTACCTCAATTATGTTGTGATCTGAGTGTATTGTCTTGGATGTGGTTATATTTCGAATCAGATCGTCGTTGAAAGTGAAGATGAGGTGAAGGTGAAGGCAAACTGGACACAGAGTACAGCAGGGGCGGAGAAAAGTTGCAAATATCAGAGAGTGAAAAGGGCCTGGGGGTTAATTTAACTCTAAGCATATCACCAGGATAACACATCAACCTTATAACGTCAACGCCATATGCAAGATTAGCAAACTTCGGAACAGCATTAAGGAACTTAAAAAAAAGTTCTTCATTCGTTTATATACAACAAGTATGATTAGTCACTGAGTATGCAGCCCCAGCATGGAGCCCACACCTGGTCAAGTACGTGAAGCTAGAGAAGGTCTAAATATCTGCAAACCAGATTGGTACTAAAACAAAGAGGAATGTACTTTGACGAGACGTTGAAGGAATTGAACCTGGCGATCCTGGTGGAGAAAAGAGAAACTAATAGGGAAGATAAGAGCAGATCTTTTAATTTAAGAGGACCAGGATAAAGAGACACAGACGGAAAATGAAGACACAGATAAATCATAGAGATGTAAGGAAGCATTTCTTTAATCTCAGGGTGGCTGAAAAGCGTAATAACTTGGACGAGACACAGGTAGAGACAAACTCAATGCACAGCTTCACGAGCAGGTCAGAAATAAAACTAGAAAAAATGTACAGCTTGGTGAAGCAACATCACAAAGACAAGGATGATAAGGGAATATATCACGTGACCCTTGCAGGAAGGGGCTGGTGAAGGGCTCTTAATCCACGGAAATGGGACTGCATTTCCTCTCTTTGGATCGAACCTGATTACCTCCCATTAACCCAGCGCTGCGTGGCACCTATGTGTTTAGCGCTTCTCCATTATTAAAAACAATAATAATAATAATAATAATGAAAATAATAATAATAACAATGAAAAATAATAATAATAATAATAAAAATAATATAAAATAACAATTATTTTAGTAAAGTTAGTAATACTATTACTACTAATTATTATTATTATTATTATCATTATTATTATTATTATTATTATTATTATTATTATCATTATTATTATTATTATTATTATTATTATTATTATTATTATTATTATTATTATTATTATAACAACAACAATAATAATAATAATAATAATAATAATAATAATAATAATTAAAATAATAATAATCACCTAGATATGTATCTATAAATCGTACACAATTCTCTAGTTATCTATGTCAGTATAATCCATTTCCCTGGGATATATTTCAAGAGGACTGACGCTCGCAAATTAATATTATTCATCAGTATATTCACTGAAACCTGAATTTCAGCGTAACATTCGTCTCCTTTTCGCTAAACGAACTAATTTATCATCATTCTGCATTAAATGTTTTATTTTCTTTTGGACAAATTCGATAAAGAGAATTGATTCCAATAGTCGTTTTACACCACAATTCCAGTCTAACCTTTCTTATTTAATTGTATTATTATTATTATTATTATTATTATTATTATTATTATTATTATTATTATTATTATTATTATTATTATTAATATTAATTTTATTATTATTAGTAGTAGTATTATTGTTATTATTATTATTATTATTATTATTATTATTATTATTATTATTATTATTATTATTATTATTATTATTATTATTACTAATATGATTATTTTTGTGTTATATTATCATTTTTGTTATTAATATTACAATTATTTTTGTTTTGCATTATTATTAATATTATTATTATTAATATTATTGTCATTATTATCATTAATATTATTATTATTATTATTATTATTATTATTATTATTATTATTAATATTATTATTATTGATATTATTATTAAATTATCGTCATTATTACTATACACATAAGGGCCAAACCCGTAGGGATTATACATTCTCTTATGTATATTAAGAACCAGCGTGTATTAGTCGAGGAGAGACAAAGCTGCCCTGATCCAGGTGTAGAGCTGCAACGATCCAGGTGTAGAGCTGCAACGATCCAGGTGTAGAGCTGCAACGATCCAGGTGTAGAGCTGCAACGATCCAGGTGTAGAGCTGCAACGATCCAGGTGTAGAGCTGCAACGATCCAGGTGTAGAGCTGCAACGATCCAGGTGTAGAGCTGCAACGATCCAGGTGTAGAGCTGCAACGATCCAGGTGTAGAGCTGCAACGATCCAGGTGTAGAGCTGCAACGATCCAGGTGTAGAGCTGCAACGATCCAGGTGTAGAGCTGCAACGATCCAGGTGTAGAGCTGCAACGATCCAGGTGTAGAGCTGCAACGATCCAGGTGTAGAGCTGCAACGATCCAGGTGTAGAGCTGCAACGATCCAGGTGTAGAGCTGCAACGATCCAGGTGTAGAGCTGCAACGATCCAGGTGTAGAGCTGCAACGATCCAGGTGTAGAGCTGCAACGATCCAGGTGTAGAGCTGCAACGATCCAGGTGTAGAGCTGCAACGATCCAGGTGTAGAGCTGCAACGATCCAGGTGTAGAGCTGCAGCGATCCAGGTGTAGAGCTGCAACGATCCAGGTGTAGAGCTGCAACGATCCAGGTGTAGAGCTGCAATGATCCAGGTGTAGAGCTGCAACGATCCAGGTGTAGAGCTGCAACGATCCAGGTGTAGAGCTGCAACGATCCAGGTGTAGAGCTGCAACGATCCAGGTGTAGAGCTGCAACGATCCAGGTGTAGAGCTGCAACGATCCAGGTGTAGAGCTGCAACGATCCAGGTGTAGAGCTGCAACGATCCAGGTGTAGAGCTGCAACGATCCAGGTGTAGAGCTGCAACGATCCAGGTGTAGAGCTGCAACGATCCAGGTGTAGAGCTGCAATGATCCAGGTGTAGAGCTGCAACGATCCAGGTGTAGAGCTGCAGCGATCCAGGTGTAGAGCTGCAACGATCCAGGTGTAGAGCTGCAACGATCCAGGTGTAGAGCTGCAATGATCCAGGTGTAGAGCTCCAACGATCCAGGTGTAGAGCTGCAACGATCCAGGTGTAGAGCTGCAATGATCCAGGTGTAGAGCTGCAATGATCCAGTAGTAGAGCTTTCTCACGTCACGTTTCGCTTTTCGTAGAGCTTTTGTCATGTCATGTTTCGCTATTCGTAGAGATTTTTTTCAGGTCATGTCTCGCTCTTCGCAGAGCTTTTTCACGTCATGTTTCGCTCTTCGTAGAGATTTGTCATGTCATGTTTAGCTCTGTGTGAGGCTCCATCATCCAGTAATATTTCGCATTGAGTAGAGCTTTATTACATCACGTGAAACTCACTTTGGTAGAGCTGTATCAAGTCATGTTTCAATTTTCGTAGAACTGTTTCATGTCATCCTTCGCTCTTCGTAGAGCTGCGTCATATCATGTCTCGCTCTGTGTAGAGCTTCATCAAGTCAGTGATAAAGCTCTACACAGCTCGTAATGTTATCACATTAAAGCTTGTTTAGCACCTCTCCTGCCCCTTTCTGACAGCAGCAGAGCACCACTGCTGCTGTTACTTCTGCTGCTGTTACTGCTGATGCTGCTACTATTACTGCCCCTGCTGTTACTGCTGCTGCTTCTACTGTTACTGCCGCTGCTATTACTGTCGCTGCTGTTACTGTTACTGCCGCTGTTGTTACTGCTGCTACTGTTGCTGCCGCTGCTGTTACAGCTACTGCTTCTGTTACTGCTGCTGCTGTTAGTTCCGCTGCTGTTACGGTTACTGCTGTTGTTACTGCTGCTGCTGTTGCTGCTGCTGCTGTTACTGGTCCTGCTATTACTGCCGCTGCTATTACTGCCGCTGCTATTACTGCTGCTGCTGTTACTGCCGCTGCTGTTACTACTGCTGCTGTTACTGCTACTGCTGTTATTACTGCTGCTGCTGGTACTGCCGCTGCTGTCACAGCTACTGCTGTTGTTACTACTGCTGCTGTTGCTGCTGCTTCTGTTACTGGCGCTGCCATTACTGATGCTACTGTTACTGCTGCTGCTGTTACTACTGCTGCTGTTACTGCTACTGCTGCTGTTACTAGTGCTGCTGTTGTTGCTGCTGCCGCTACGCCCACATGCAAGAAAAATAAATTCGGGTATCCAAAAATCATATAAATAAAACATATATTCCCTCCCCTCCCCCCCACGGAAACTCTCCCCCCTCCCCCTCAAAATAAAATAACCATTATTTTTTTTTGGTAATGGTCATCAGGAAGAACCAGGGGGCACTAACGTAGCTGAAAATGACTATGGCTCACGAAATCGCACTAACACGGTTGGAAACAAATCACGCATGGCAAGTCAATCTCTGTACTCACTGGTTTGTGAGTTTCTGAGACTCCGTTGTCATGGGATCGAGTCACACCCGGGTTCCCTGAAATGACTATGTATTCCGTCGTTGGGACACAGTGGGCGTTGCTTAAATTATATGACCTAACATAACTGCAGGAATGTGTTGACACACGTAGGTGAGTAGTCACACACAAGCACACACGTACACCCACGCGCGCACACACACACACACACACACACACACACACACACACATACGCACACACACACACACACACACACAACACTGGAGTGGAGAAGAACAGAAGAAATGTTAATTAGCTAGGCAGAAAACATTACATGAAGCAGCGGATGTTTCCGTTTGCGATAATTTAGCAGCGACAACACCAAAAGAAAAGGGACAATAAAAACTAAACATGAAAATACGAGAGAATAAAGCAAAAGAAGCAAGCAGAGCAACAAACAGGAAAGAGAACACAAGATATATATATATATATATATATATATATATATATATATATATATATATATATATATATATATATATATATATATATATATATATATATATATATATATATCAAAGAGCTCAATACTTTTTGTAAATAACTAGAGACGAACCTCCCCTCCCCCCCTGATACACACACACAAGCACACACACAGCGAAGAGGCAGGGCCAGGAGCTGTGACTCGATCCCTGCAACCACAAACAGATGAGCACACACACACACCATAAATACGATTGGTAAGAAGATTCTGAATCAAAGTAAAATTACTTTGATTCAAAATTTACACGACTTGTCCATCCCTAGAAAAAAAATCCGATTCAGTTACTTTATAGTCTCTCTAGATATCGTAGTTATTATCTAATTAACAAAAAATAAGTCATATTTGTCGTAGTTACTATAAGATATTATTCTTCCATACCTCTCGTTGATCTCGTTAATCACTGCTGGTTGATTATCACTGTTGGTCCTCGTTTAGGCTATATTTCTCCTCCATTACCACTCTTTAATGTTCATATCCCCCCCTCGTTAAGGGTTCTTGTCCCATCACTAAAGGTTCTTGTCCCCTCGTTAAGGGTTCTTGTCCCCTCGTTAAGGGTTCTAGTCCCATCACTAAAGGTTCTAGTTCCCTCGTTAAGGGTTCTAGTTCCCTCGTTAAGGGTTCTAGTTCCCTCGTTACTTAAGGGTTCTAGTTCCCTCGTTAAGGGTTCTAGTCCCCTCGTTACTTAAGGGTTCTAGTTCTCTCGTTAAGGGTTCTAGTCCCCTCGTTACTTAAGGGTTCTAGTTCCCTCGTTAAGGGTTTTAGTTCCCTCGTTACTTAAGGGTTCTAGTTCTCTCGTTAAGGGCTCTAGTCCCCTCGTTACTTAAGGGTTCTAGTTCCCTCGTTAAGGGTTCCAGTCCCCTCGTTAAGGGTTCCAGTCCTCTCGTTAAGGGTTCTAGTCCCCTCGTTAAGAGTTAAGTTATCCTTTTCCCCCAAACTATGATATAATTTGAGGAGCTAGTCACTGAAGGACTTCCTTCCCTGTCTGTCTGCTGTCTTTGTGCTATCTGTCTGTTGTTTGCCTGCTGTCTTTCTGCTGTCTGCTGTTTGTCTGCTGTTTGCTGTCTGTCTTCACGTGAGTCCGGTTGATCCGCTCTATAGCACTGTTGTTGTTGTTGCTGCTGCTGTTATTGTTGCTGTTATTGTTGTGTTGTAGATGTTGTTGTTGTTCATGCATGTTGTTGTTGTTGTTGTTGTTGTTGTTGTTGTTGTTGTTGTTATTGTTGTGGTTGTTGTTGTTGTTGTTGACCATCATGTTTATGTTTATTAGTTGTTTTCTTAATTGTTGTTGTTGTTGTTGTTTTTGTTGTTGATGATGGGTTTTCTTTGCTTATTATTTTTTTTTGTTATTTGTTGTTGCTATATAACCCTTACAGGTGTAGCGCTTAAATTTATTTTATCATTATTATTGGTATTGGTGTTATAGTTATTATTATTATTACTATTATTATTATTATTATCAT
Source organism: Cherax quadricarinatus (assembly GCF_038502225.1). Taxonomy (NCBI): domain Eukaryota; kingdom Metazoa; phylum Arthropoda; class Malacostraca; order Decapoda; family Parastacidae; genus Cherax; species Cherax quadricarinatus. The sequence goes on along the minus strand of NC_091302.1, from coordinate 50,062,896 downwards.
CATCATCATCATCATTAAGTTAATATTCTTGGGAAAGAGCAAAACCCGTAAGGAGTCACACAGCGCCGGCAAAATGAGCAATTAAATTTAATCCGAGGGGAAAGAGGCAGCAGCTCCAGTTCCTCGGATAAAGAGCCCTTCAACATCATCAAGGTATCTCCCCCCCCTGGTCAGAGGAGATAATCAGACAGAGGGTCGAGTCTTCGGCACTCCTTGCGCCAGATGACCCACACGGTTTTAACGCTTCATAGCACAGGATGGACAGGAGGGACGGGGAGACATGATAACGACATAAAATACCGAGAGAAATTGACAAGTTGGACAGGGACAGGATGTTTCAGAGATGCGACACAGCAACAAGGCGTCACACAACTGGAAGTTGAAGACTCAGGGATGTGTTAGTGGGGTTTGTTAGAGTTCAAGCCTGTCGACTACACCAGGGTCATTAAGGCTGCTTGTCACCTTTGTACCACCAGTCAAGAATATATCATCACCTGTCACAGCGGTTACCTTAAACTCTCAGTGTATATAAATAAATAAATAAATATATATATATATATATATATATATATATATATATATATATATATATATATATATATATATATATATATATATATATATATGCCGAATAGGCAGAACTTGCGATCTTGGCTTAAATAGCAACGCTCATCTTGCCATATAGGACAAGTGAAAATTTGTGTATGCTATAATTTCGCCAAAATCATTCTGAACCTAACGAAAAAAATATATTTCACTGTGTTTGTTTAGTATTAAATTATTGTAAACAAAAATAAAATATATTTAGTTGGATTAGGCTAAAATAAATTGTTTTTGTTATAATAAGGTTAGGTAAGTTTTCTAAGTTCCTTTTGATGCAAAATTATAAATTTTTACATCAACATTAATGAAAAATATATATCTTTAAACGTATAGGAGAAAATTTTGGAAAGGACTTAATTTTAAATGAGTTCTTGCTAATTGACCAGTTTTACATATTCGGCACGACATATACATACATATATATATATATATATATATATATATATATATATATATATATATATATATATATATATATATATATATACTCAACAATAACCCATATGGGTTATTGTTGTGGTGTATGTGTGAGTGTGTGTGTGTGTGTGTGTGTGTGTGTGTGTGTGTGTGTGTGTGTGTGTGTGTGTGTGTGTGTATGTGTGTGTGTGTGTGTGTGTGTGTGTGTGTGTGTGTGTGTGTGTGTGTGTGTGAGTGTGTGTGTGTGTGTGTGTCTGTGTGTCTGTGTGTCTGTGTGTCTGTGTGAATGTATGTGTTTGTGAGTGTGTTTGTGTGTGTGTGTGAGTGTGTGTGTTTGTGAGTGTGTTTGTGAGTGTGTGTGTGTGTGTGTGTGTGTGTGTGTGTGTGTGTGTGTGTGTGTGTGTGTGTACGTTTGTTTCTATGTTGCTGTGTATACACTTACTATGAAATACATAATGAATTATAATTTTTGGGTAATTTTAGTTATATTTTTTTATAGCAAAGACAAAATATTTCTATAGCAAAATACTTCCTTGTACTCTAGCTCATAAAAAAAATTACGTCTGTAACCCCAGCTTCTGTTTATTTTAGTAAATAAGTAAAGCTTCTAATAATTATCCTCACCAAAATGGCCGGGGAATTACATTTGTTAAGTGCCACCGATAATATCCCGTTCTGTCAGAGGTATATAGTTTTTTTAAAGCTCACCTACATAATAATTTGCAAAAGACAGAATTTTTTTTTTTTGACTGAATGTCCTAATTGGTGTCTATATGGGTGGCAACCTATCCTTAAATCGACTCTGTTGTAATACTATATTTTTTTTTGCACATTGCAAGAGCACCAAAGTTCATGAGTTCGTTGACCTTGTCGACAGTTCTCACATCAACAAGCCGATGGAATCACAGGGGCAACAGCTGGTGACTTTGCACTGTCAAAAGCAAAACGTATTAATGAATAAAGGGCAACACCGTTAGCCAAACTGGTGATTCCACGGCTGTTTTAGTAAGTTTCTCTTATCATGCTGAACAAAACTCGAAGGTTCCACAAAGAAGCTTTTGTTGAGGCAAAGTTGTCCAAAGAAAAGCTTGTTGTGCAACATGTGGCTTTTTGTGACTACCGTCGACAGTACACTGTTTACTCACGAAATCATAATAAGACGATTGCAAACAAATCACGAAACGGGTGGGACTTGAACCTATATCAAGTAAGTCCTAAAACTCAGAGGTTAACGCACTGGCCTGTGAGCTACAAAACTTATCTCCAAAGGGTTCAATCCCTACCCGTTCCGTGAGCTACATTATTTAGATCCTACTGCTACCACACTCGCTTCACGGCCTTAAGCCTCAGTAATAAAGGAACTGTTTATTTCTCGTCGTTAAGGCTAATAGATCCCGGTGAAATCACTAAATCCAGGGAGCAATATCTAAAATATCTATCACACAAAGATGTATAAGGTATCTCTGCTATTTTATAAACACTAAATGAACACTCATAGTTATATAAGAAATAATACCAGAGAACAGTTGAATATTTCCTAGGCAATACCATGATCACAAAACATTGGTCTTCCATTCTCCGTAACATTTGGTCCCGTCTACTGTGTAAAGCAGCGGACAACGTTGACTGCTTACCTGGAAGCATCGTTGTATGCGAAGGATCACTTGTCAGAACCAAGTCATTACAAACATCATTTAATTATAAGTTTATCATGAAGCAAAAGTCATTGGTGCCGAGAGAGCTCTTATTGTGACAGTGTTTCGCTCTTTATAGAGCTGAATCAAAGTTAATGACTTGATAAAGCTCTGCACACAGCGATACTCGACAATGATAGCTTCTGCACTCATGCCTTTTCTTCACTGTTGTCGGCAGAACGCCTTGTGTATCTAATTACAAATTTGCAAAATAAAAGAAGGGAGTAGAGCCCACCCCAGCCCCCAACAAGCACACGTTACAACATCCCTACCTACACTATGTACACTCAAGAATTATTAAAATACTCGTATAAATGGGGAAACTGGGTTCATATCAAATTTATATATGGCTGCTGTTGACTATTCTAGTTGAGTGTCTGAAGGCCAGGCTACGGGTCCTCGATGGCAACCCCGCTAGTGTACTCGTGCAGGGTGGCCCTGGCTCCTGCGGCTAGGGTGAGAACGACTCACTGTGTTTCCACGTCTCGGTTAAACGCTCATGTCATCTTGGTCCCGAGGATATATTGATGCAGGCGAACATATTCTCTCATTGTCAAGCCAGTTACCACGTTCAGCGCTCTTTGTGACCCCCTTCGTGTTTAGCGCTTCCTTGTGAAAATATTGTTAATAATAACTCCACATTCACTGGTTCAATATCCCCCTATCAATGTTCTAATGTCTTATTTAACTGATTGAATGACTATTATTTCTTTGCTCATTGGTGATTATTGCTACAATGATGAATAAGTGTGGATTTTTTTTTTCAGTTGATCACTAATTTCCTTTTTTTTTTTTTTAATAAACTCACTATAGATTTAATTTTATACTTTCTTATCTTCCTGTAAATTATTTTTTTCATCTTTTTTTTTTCCAATTTCATCAGGCTAATCGTGTCATCGGTGTCGATAGTTTCCTGTAATATATGGTATTTCACAAGCAGACCACTCAATCAATGAAGGCGTTCTTGCTTCCCCACCCCCCACGCACACGAACACGTACCGTCCGTGGTATAACATTTTTTCACGAATTACTTCCGTGTTGTAAGGCTACAAAACAAAATCGAGTGAGGAGGTCGATCGCCACTCAGGCCACTCGACGTGACCTTTACAAAGCACCGATGGTTGAGCAGTTGGTCGAATGCTTCGTCCACGTTGGTTATCTGAGCTGGATATTCGAGTGATAAAAGGCTTCCCGCTTCAAACAGCGTAGGTACTGTACATTCGATTTCGGATGGTTGAGGACAGAGCGTGATGAGGTTTTATTTCGTTTCATTAGAAAGTGTGGACCGAGGGAGGTAAGGAAGGAGCGAATAGAAAAAACTCGCTTGACAAAACAAGTTGTTACTGGGGCAACGCTTCGTTCTGTGTAAAGCTTTACTAAAGAATGACTTAATGAATCTCTGCAGAGAGCGAAACGTTGTCCCAATGAATGCTTGTTGTGAAACGAGTCTTTTCTTCGCTATTGTCGACAATACGACAAATGAATCCCGGGAGCTAGACGAGGGATGTGTAGGGATCTGAGAGGGACCTGTGTGTGTGGGATAATGAAGGTATGGAGGCAGCGGCAGCACGAGCCAGGTCCAAGGTAGAGCTGTGCTGATTGTGTTCCGCAAGTCTATTTGCTGCTCCATGACCCACAACTTCTTTCACGCTTCTCGAAGACGATATAGCTGAGAGCGTCAACAGCCGCGGTCGTCCGTCGAGCATACAGTTCAAGTTCAAAAGTCGTGGAGGTTTATAGACGTCAGCACGAGTGTTCTGGACGGTGATGGGTCGTCTTGGCGGCGCTGGCGTAATTGCTGGGGTTACATCACCAAGCGGCGGACCCCGAGGTCTTCCGTTGGGCAAGTATCCCGACAAGGCGTTTCTACCGCTACCGAGAGATTCTCTGCTCACCGATGTTACCCGAGGTCCTCCCTCGTAAATGCTACTGACAGAATCCACCGTACCCGGGTTGGTAGGCCGCTGGGAGGCCGGAGTCGTGGGTTCGGACGGTGTGGTGGTGGTTTGCTTGTGGGTCGTGCCAGACTGTTGCGAGTGACCTGAAGAGGATGTTGATAGCGTGTAGATCTCCCGCAGGAGCTCTGGCGGGAGTCGAGGGTGCTCGGCCTTAATCGCTGAGTATCTCGGGCTGTAGTCGATCTCCTCGGCTGGGCCGCAGATCTTGTAGGCGCAGCAGGCGACGATGCATAGCGCCAGCAGAGCTCCGAAACACATGGCTGACAACTGCATGGCCAAGACGATGTCTGCGGGGGAGACACAGGCAGTTAGAACACTTCCTCTGGCTGCTCACCACCACACCTTCATTTTCAACTATATTCATGAGACATCCACTTAGTTACGGGAGCAATAAAACTCAGCGGAGAGGCGATTGAATCTGGACTTGTGATAAGCAAACACACGAACACGCGCGTGCACACATGCACACCACACCCCCACCCCCACACAACGCACACACACACACACACACACACACACACAAACACACACACACACACACACACACACACACACACACACAAACACACACAATATATAGCTCAGTGATCAGAACAATAAGCGCCCACCTTCAGGTCCCCGGCATCGATTCCCCTATATGTACTGGCACGTCTCCCCACCCCTCACCTGCCGCAATCTATAACCCTTAAGTAATTAGTGCTTACCATGAATTTAAAAATAATCCTCACCCATCACATAAGTAATAACCTAACCCTGTCTTGCACAACACGACTCTTTCCCAATTAAATAATTCAGGAAAAACTATTAACATTAGTGTAGGCACAGTAGTCGTGGATAGTTTTCTAACTCAGAAATACCAGCCTCTGTGAAGGGACTCTCTCTCAATTGTATGAAGACAACGATACAAATTATCGAACACCCTTTTAATCAGGACAACGTTTCGCTCACCGTGGAACTATAACTACTCATCATGACATGATTTAAAGCTCTTCACAGAGCGGAACGGTGTCTCAAGTGGAACTTGTGCTGTAGCAGTTTGTGTCTTGATGCAGGTGAAGAGGTACTGACCCAAGGAATTGAAGGTGCTCCCTCGTCTTCCTCGGATCATACCAGATTTCCTCCAATTTCCCAGTTGCTGTGTGTGTTCTACGTGTCTCACCCGGCAGTCTCTCACCCGGCAGTCTCTCACCCGGCAGTGTCTCACTCGGCAGTCTCTCACCCGGCAGTCTCTCACCCTTCAGTCTCTCACCCGGCAGTCTCTCACCCTGCAGTCTCTCACCCGGCAGTCTCTCACCCGGCAGTCTCTCACCTGTCTCTCATCTATCAC
>NC_091302.1:50031897-50049397 GCF_038502225.1 Cherax quadricarinatus | reverse complement strand
TTCCCCTTATCCTTTCTTCCTCTTACTCTATCTTTCTCTTATATTTTCCCCTTATTCTATATTCCTCTTATCCTATTTTTTTTATTCCATTTTCCTCTTATCGTATCTTACTCTAATCGTATCTTCTGTATATCTCTTCTTCCCACCTTCCTCTTATCCTGCCTTAATCTTATCCTATCTTCCCCTTAGTTTAATTCTAATCATTCGCTATACGTCAGCTGCAAAAGGCGATACGTGTGAATTAGCACTGATAACAAACTCATATTTTGACAAAGGAACCTCTAAATAATATTTCAGTCCGTCCTGAGTCATTACGAGGCCACGACTAAAGTTCCTCATATTTCCTCTCCAAATTGTAAATTGTTTGGGAACGATTCCTCACAGGTGATATTTATAACAGTCCACATAAGAAATGAAAAGATTTTTTTTTGTAACTTGTGAGGAGGGAACCATGGATCACGAATGTTGTAACTCAATGTTGTTTAATGTTTATATCATAAGGAATCTAATGCCGTCTTCCCTCTCCGATCTGACTTAACATTACTTGACTGAACCCTTTCTATCAGAACTGATGGACTGGTTACCTCACCAGCTACTATCTCCAGTATATAATCGCTCTATGGAAACATCTACTGGCGGGCGAAACGTCTTCATAATAGAAGATGCTCAATTGATGCATATATATCTAATTCGTAGTGATGCATATGTGTTTAATTTTGTTTTTCAACTAATTCTCTGCAACTGGTTCTTTACGTGTATCAGTACAAGTCTATTCCTTTGAGTATCTTGCACGTTGCAAATATATCTCCTCTCTGTTCTTTTGTGCTGAGGTTCAGCTCGTGTGTGTCTGTCCAAACCTCCATTTCTTTGTCGCCTTAAAAAAATCTTTGAACCTCCATAACATGATTAAAAACGTGAGGGCTGCATGCTGGCGCTCTGTATTCGAGGTTAAGTCTAATATAAATCACGTGAATTACCCTGAATTTTTTTTCCTAGTTCGGTAACATCAGTTTCAGGATTTCACAATTCTGAGCTCTAGTGCTAATGCTGTTTCTGTAATGCGTCAGCATAAACGTAAATATATCGCCAGATTAATGGTTCCGAGTGACTATCTATTTTCTGTTTCTATTTCAAATCTCACTGAGTGAAACGTTGTTATGTCAAAACTTTGCGTTGTTTTCCCGTGTGTCTTCGTCTATTAGTCGGGTTGCTGCTTCTCCATTCATTTCTTTGCAGTGAAAAATATCCGACATTAATGATCAACTCTCTAATAAAAATAATAATAATAACAACAACAACAATAATAATAATAATAATAATAATAATAATAATAATAATAATAATAATAATAATAATTTTTATTTGGAGACATTATGGTACACTATATTAATTAGCAAGGCTACCGTAGCTTAGTATCTCGCTCGTTCATCTAATTCACCCTGTATAATTATTCCTTCATGAATTTGTATCCCTTAAATAATAAAATATTACAAGGACCCCCGTGGAAATATATCACTTCGTCTGACTTTTTGGGGAGGAGGCTTATCCTAGGTAACTTACACATATGTTACTACAAGCAGTTCTGTGGTTCAGAGAAATATAATCAATCAAGCTTCACAACAGTTTTGATTTTAAGGCGGATATTTAGTTAGTTTTATATAAATTTGATTCATTTATAATTAATAAATTTGGGAAGAATTTAAGCTATGTTTGACAAGTCCTTGACCATCTCACCCGCATCATAATGGGACGTGACTCTGAGGTCACGTCTCAGCCTTATATAGAGTTCTGCTGTTCTTTCATTTTTTACTGGTCCTTGATAATGTGGGAAATCACGAAAGCACTTGGAATTTCACTATTTTTTTACGGTGGTTGTTTTGCATATCGTGATATCACCTGTTTACTGTGACCTCATTGCGTATATATTACTAAGTATGGTAACTGTAATCACCTAAATATGTGTAACAGTACATATGTGTACCTGAACCTAAATAAACTTATTAAGTTCAACGTATTATTCAATAAAGAATTATACACAAGAACAAAACATTTAGTATTAAATCTGGATTTCCACCATACAAATCTTAACATTATTTGGGTTTTTTTATTTTCTATTCTTCATTCAACGATTTGTAGGCTTCACTTCTGTTATTATTTTCAGTGTTTTTCAATTCTTTCCGCCTATCAGATCGCTTTGTACCTATACAGTAAACTCCCTTTTAAATCTCATCTATACAGTGGGACTTTTTTTGTATTTGGCAAACCATACAGAAAACAGCAAATGTGAAAGTATTCATAGTACGTGTTGTTTGATTTTGGACGGACTTTTGCAAAGGCATTTACAATAAAAAATGGCATTGTGTAAGAGAGGTTACTGTGTATTTTATAATAGAGTATATTCTTATATTGTTAATTTCCATGCTGAAGTTTTTGGTTTCTTACTGGAGAATTTTGTTTCTCATTAAAGGTCTTACTTAAGACCTTACTGTCTTACTTAAGATCTTCCTGTCTTACTTAAGATCTTACTGTCTTACTTAAGATCTTACTGTCTTACTTAAGATCTTACTGTCTAACTTAAGATCTTACTGTCTTACTTAAGATCTTACTGTCTTACTTAAGATCTTATTGTCTTACTTAAGATCTTACTGTCTTACTTAAGATCTTACTGTCTTACTTAAGATCTTACTGTCTTACTTAAGACCTTACTGTCTTACTTAAGATATTACTGTCTTACTTAAGACCTTACTGTCTTACTTAAGATTTTACTGTCTTACTTAAGATCTTACTGTCTTACTTAAAATCTTACTGTCTTACTTAAGATCTTACTGTCTTACTTAAGACCTTACAGTTTTACTTAAGACCTTACTGTCTTACTTAAGATCTTACTGTCTTACTTAAGATCTTACTGTCTTACTTAAGAACTTACTGTCTTACTTAAGATTTTACTGTCTTACTTAAGATCTTACTGTCTTACTTAAAATCTTACTGTCTTACTTAAGATCTTACTGTCTTACTTAAGACCTTACAGTTTTACTTAAGACCTTACTGTCTTACTTAAGATCTTACTGTCTTACTTAAGATCTTACTGTCTTACTTAATACCTTACTGTCTTACTTAAGACCTTACTGTTTTACTTAAGACCTTACTGTCTTACTTAGGATCTTACTGCCTTACTTAAGACCTTACAGTTTTACTTAAGACCTTACTGTCTTACTTAAGATCTTACTGTCTTACTTAAGATCTTACTGTCTTACTTAAGACCTTACAGTTTTACTTAAGACCTTACTGTCTTACTTAAGATTTTACTGTCTTACTTAAGATCTTGCTGTCTTACTTAAGATCTTACTGTCTTACTTAAGATCTTACTGTCGTACTTAAGATCTTACTGTCTTACTTACGATCTTACTGTCTTACTTAAGATCTTACTGTCTTACTTAAGATCTTACTGTCTTACTTAAGACCTTACTGTCTTACTTAAGATCTTACTGTCTTACTTAAGATTTTACTGTCTTACTTAAGATCTTGCTGTCTTACTTAAGATCTCACTGTCTTACTTAAGATCTTACTGTCTTACTTAAGACCTTACTGTCTTACTTAAGATCTTACTGTCTTACTTAAGACCTTACAGTTTTACTTAAGACCTTACTGTCTTACTTAAGATCTTACTGTCTTACTTAAGATCTTACTGTCTTACTTAAGATCTTACTGTCTTACTTAAGATCTTACTGTCTTACTTAAGATCTTACTGTCTTACTTAAGATCTTACTGTCTTACTTAAGATCTTACTGTCTTACTTAAGACCTTACAGTTTTACTTAAGACCTTACTGTCTTACTTAAGATCTTACTGTCTTACTTAAGATCTTACTGTCTTACTTAAGATCTTACTGTCTTACTTAAGACCTTACTGTCTTACTTAAGATCTTACTGTCTTACTTAAGATCTTACTGTCTTACTTAAGATCTTACTGTCTTACTTAAGATCTTACTCTCTTACTTAAGACCTTACTGTCTTACTTACGATCTTACTGTCTTACTTAAGACCTTACTGTCTTACTTAAGACCTTATTCTCTTACTTAAGACCTTACTCTCCTTACTTAAGACCTTTACTTTCTTAATTTTTTTGCTGTCTGTATTATCAGTTTAAGTAAGTTTCAGAAGCTCTACTTTCTCTCCTCATATCACCTTTCTTTTGTAGTTGATAACTTGATTTGTAGATTCAAGATTCTCCTATTGACAGTAACATGATTTGTATGATCCTATCTCCAGAATTTTGTTCTGTTCATTATACCTAATTTCTCTCTACGTTATGCTTTCTCTTATATATATATATATATATATATATATATATATATATATATATATATATATATATATATATATATATATATATATATATATATATATATATATATATTTATCTCAATTTGTTTCTATTGATAATAAATCGATAATCGATCAAAAATTATTTTCTTTCCTCGCGATGACTCAAATATTTGGTATTAATTTTCTATTGGATCTGTATTTATTATCGTCTATTCTACCAAAAGGCTTTTCGCTTTTATTTTCTCTATATTAAAAGCTAGAAATAAAAATTATTACTTTGTCTTTTGTTGCACTTTTTTGTTTAAGGTTATGGCTATTTTTTACCCATCATACTGAGCCTTAGTCAATAATTCTAAATTCAGTAATAAAATGTGTACTTCTGGTTAACTACATAAGTCAAAGTTATATACACCATACAGTGGCTTCATCAGTCCTACACAAAAAAGAATGGTGAAGAGTAGAAGGAGTTTCAGGTAGTCAGTCCCTCAACCTATCAATCTTCTTCGTAAAGGACTGATGAAGCCACTGTGTGGCTAAACATTTCCTCAGTAAAGATACCCAAGTGTTGCACATGTGTTTAATTTATCAACTTGTCGGTTCCCTGAACCATGTACGTACATTCCTGCCGTGAAGTGTCAACATCCGTCAGTGTAGTGTAAACATCCGTCAGTGTAAACATATTATGAGTTTATTTAGATCTCTGTTGCAGGGATTTACTCTATATAAATCTTGACTGGTGTGTACAGATATGTTGTCTTAATGATCCTCGTGTAGTAAACAGATTTATATCAAAACATTACCTTAACAATATTACGGTTCTTCATATAAAAAAAAATTCTCAATATATTCATCGAAGCGGTGAACACCAGGGTAAATATTGCTTTCAGAACTGTTTATTCGAATAAATATGAATGTTTTGTGTTTCTTAGGAGGAAGTTACGAACATCATTACTCACAGTATATACAATGGGAGACATACGCTTCTTGGAGTATGTACAATGAGAAATATATACCTCTCGGTGTATACTTGAACGTCTCAGTGTCTCAGGCACTAGTTCTAGTTTTAATATTATTATTATTATTATTATTATTGTTATTATTATTATTATTATTATTATTATTATTATTATTATTATTATTATTATTATTATTATTAATATTAATATTATTATTATTATTATTATTATAGTTATTACTCTCATTATTATTTTTATTATTATTACTTTAATTATTATTATTATTATTATTATTATTATTATTATTATTATTATTATTATTATTATTATTATTATTTGTAATAGTGGTAGTAGTAGTTGGGGCAACGTACTACTTCTACTACAATTATTATTATTATTATTATTATTATTATTATTATTATTATTATTATTATTATTATTATTATTATTAATATTATTATTATTATTATTATAGTTATTACTCTCATTATTATTATTATTTTTATTATTATTACTTTAATTATTATTATTATTATTATTATTATTATTATTATTATTATTATTATTATTATTATTATTATTATTATTATTATTTGTAATAGTGGTAGTAGTAGTTGGGGCAACGTACTACTACTACTACTACTACAATTATTATTATTATTATTATTATTACTATTATTATTAATTATTATCATCATCATCATTATTCTTCTTCATATTATTATTACTTGACTAAAACCGACAAATTGCAATAAATAAAGTCAATAAAAGAGAATAAATTAGTAAATTAATAACCTGTGATTTATCTCGATATATTTGCGACTTTGATTTACTGGGGACAAAATATTTATTTTAGTTCTTTTAATTCATTACTTTTTTTTATTGCTTGTAAATAACTGTTACATAAGATAGATAAATGTTGGTGCAGTTACTCCTGTCTATTGACGCATTGATCTATTTAGGTTACTCCTGTCTATTGATCTATTTAGGTTTTGATATTTACAAAATTTATGTTTATGATAAAAAATAACAATAATAACTGATGATAGTACTACCTGAAATTATTTAATAATAATAATAATAATAATAATAATAATAATAATAATAATAATAATAATAATAATAACACTATTAATATTAATAATAATAATAATAATAATAATAATAATAATAATAATAATAATAATAATAATAACAATATTAATAATAATAATAATAATAATAATAATAATAATAATAATAATAATAACAATATTAATAATAATAATAATAATAATAATAATAATAATAATAAAAATAATAATAACAATATTAATAATAATAATAATAATAATAATAATAATAATAATAATAATAATAATAATAATAATAATAATAATAATAATAATAACAATATTAATAATAATAATAATAATAATAATAATAATAATAATAATAATAATAATAATAATAATAATAATAATAATAATAATAATAATAATAACTACATAAAGTTAAAAACATCGACATCATGCCTAACCCTTCTAGGGTAGGGTAGGTGCCTGAGCCCGAGCCTTTAGCTCATAAGACTGTCATTCCCATTAGCCCCCTTGGGGCGGGGATGGCAGACCAGAGAGGCCTAGCTTGTGGCTAGGCCTGGGGACAGTTGGTCCCAAAGATGAGGAGGTACTTGTGCCTCCTCCCATGGGAGACTTAGGTCTCAGACACTCCCTAAAGAGGGAGTCAAGGCCGGGCCACCACTTGGAAAAGGCCCGGGCCGGGAGAATACCGGCGAATTTTTAATAATAAATAAAGTTAAAGTTGTCATAATTGCTCTTTGCTGATGATGCAGCGTTTTTTGGTAGATTCTGAAGAGGAGTTGCAAAGATTGGTGGGAGAGTTTTATGAAGGGGTGTAAGAGAGGGAAGTTGAAAATGAGCATAGTAAAGAGTAGGGTGATAAATGTAAGGAGACTAGGCAATGAAAGATTAGATGTCAGACTGGAGAGGAAAGGAGACTTAGTAAAACGAAAGTACTGAGATATTCTGGAGTTGCTGTGTCAGCAGATGGGTGAACACCGGAATGTATGAAGAAAAAGAAAGTGTCAGGAGTGATGAGGTGTCTTTGTAAAGAAAGAAATTGTTAGTGAATGAAAAAGAAAATGTATAATGGTGCTACTTTTACAGTGGTGTGAGGCATTGAGTTTGAAAGTTGCAGCGAGTGGGTGAAGATAAGCAGTGGGGAGGGATGTAACGTGCTGTTAAGTGTGAACAATGCAACATTTGTGAAGGGATTTAGTTATACCGGTTAAATGGAAGCGACTTTTGGCGCTGGAGTATACTGTATTGTGTCTGAAATTTTGTAGGTATATAAGACTCTTAGGGTTAATTAAGTCATTCGATCATGATGTCTGCTTATGTCAGAAAATACAACTAGGACATGTACAATGGTGAGGATGATAGCAAAGTATAAGAGTATTGGAGTAACAATAACAGTAATTTTAAAATAAATACAATAATAATAATACTAATACTAATAATAATAGCAATAATAATAATAGCAATTATAATATAAATGCTAATGACAGACAGTGATATTACTTCTACTACTAACAGAATAATAATAATAATAATAATAATAATAATAATAATAATAATAATAATAATAATAATAATAATAATAATAAAAATAATAATAATAATAATAATAATAATAATAATAATAATAATAATAATAATAATAATAATAATAATAATAATACGAAGAAGAAGAAGAAGAAAAAAAAAAGAAAAAGATGAAGAAAATAGTAATAATAATAATAATAATAATAATAATAATAATAATAATAATAATCATAAAGCCAAGGATATGCCCCAAGGGGAGTATATCTCACATTATATACACACTGAGAATATAAATGAAGCCATGACTTCAGAACTATTGAATCCTTTATACATAGTCGCCAGACCTGAAGAACTACATGAACATTCGGCTATACACACCGAGAGCTGTATATCTCTCAGTGTATATACACTAGAGAGCTGACTTTAATCCCTGTGCTAGAAATTAAAGCATCGTAGACGGGTGACACACAGACTTAATGACCCACGTGTAGTCGACAGTTTCTACCCATCCAAGTGTACATCTACAGGAGCCTAAGATGAGGGTGAAGGGAAGACTGAAGTAAAGTATTATGATGGTATAGTCTTGCTGTGCTGGTCAGTGTCATATACTGGCTCTTATTTGAAGCCCATCCTCCCCACCATCCCAATATTTCTTTTCGTCACACACAAAGAATATTTGAATTTATCAATATAAAATATCTGAATACATAATAACGTGGTAATAGTAATACTCCTTACAATATTTTATATATATATATATATATATATATATATATATATATATATATATATATAAATATATATATATATATATATATATATATATATATATATATATATATATATATATATATATATATATATATATATATATATATATATATATATATATATATATATATATATAAGGTGGTAACAAAAACACTCCCTGATTTCAAATAGGTATAACATGTAACTTTATTGTAATAATCTTTCACAGTTAGTAGCTTCAGATGCAGGATTTCTTCAGTTTCATGTGGTATCGGGTAGTATTAAAGTCACTCAATGTGCGTCCCTCTGGTTGCTCGGCAAACATCGATGTGATAGTCCGGTTCGGTCCAGACGCTCTGCAGCATATCTGGTGTCATCATGCGAACTGCTTCAGTGATCGAAATTTTCAACTCCTCTAGGGTTGCAGGTAGTGATGGTACGTAAACTGTGCTCTTCACAAACAGTTAGGTCCGGTGACCTCGCAGGCCACTTGCAGAGGTCACCAGTTTACGTACCACCACTACCTGCAACCCTGGAGGAGTTGAAAATTTCGATCACTGAAGCAGTACGCAAAATAACACCAGATATGCTGCAGAGCGTCTGGGCCGACCTGACTACGGCATCGATGTTTGCCGAGCAACCAGAGGGACGCACATTGAGTACCTTTAATACTGAACATCAAAATGGTATACAATACCGACAGGTTGTTAGGTAAGACACATATGCAACAGTTAGACATCTTTATTCCGAAACGTTTCGCCTACACAGTAGGCTTCTTCAGTCGAATACAGAAAGTAGGCAGGAGCAGTAGAGATGTGAAGACGATGTAATCAGTCCATCACCCTTAAAGTCGTAGAATTTGAGGTTGTCAGTCCCTCGGCCTGGAGAAGTTCAGTTCCATAGTCAGGAACTATCTGAAGATCAAGCGACAGTGCGGAGACTTAAATGCTGTCGGAAGGAGAGGTGCAGGGTAGTAGTAGTAGTAGTAGTAGTAGTAGTAGTAGTGAGAGGCAACTGAGAGGTCATGTCCCTCTCAGATCCAACCCTTCTCACTTGAAAAGCTTGTCCAAGGTGTTTTCTGTACCAAGATGCCACGTGTTGCAGTGTCTGACAAGATGAACATCAAAATGGTATACAATACCGACAGGTTGTTAGGTAAGACACATATGCAACAGTTAGACATCTTTATTCCGAAACGTTTCGCCTACACAGTAGGCTTCTTCAGTCGAATACAGAAAGTAGGCAGGAGCAGTAGAGATGTGAAGACGATGTAATCAGTCCATCACCCTTAAAGTCGTAGAATTTGAGGTTGTCAGTCCCTCGGCCTGGAGAAGTTCAGTTCCATAGTCAGGAACTATCTGAAGATCAAGCGACAGTGCGGAGACTTAAATGCTGTCGGAAGGAGAGGTGCAGGGTAGTAGTAGTAGTAGTAGTAGTAGTAGTAGTAGTGAGAGGCAACTGAGAGGTCATGTCCCTCTCAGATCCAACCCTTCTCACTTGAAAAGCTTGTCCAAGGTGTTTTCTGTACCAAGATGCCACGTGTTGCAGTGTCTGACAAGATGAACATCAAAATGGTATACAATACCGACAGGTTGTTAGGTAAGACACATATGCAACAGTTAGACATCTTTATTCCGAAACGTTTCGCCTACACAGTAGGCTTCTTCAGTCGAATACAGAAAGTAGGCAGGAGCAGTAGAGATGTGAAGACGATGTAATCAGTCCATCACCCTTAAAGTCGTAGAATTTGAGGTTGTCAGTCCCTCGGCCTGGAGAAGTTCAGTTCCATAGTCAGGAACTATCTGAAGATCAAGCGACAGTGCGGAGACTTAAATGCTGTCGGAAGGAGAGGTGCAGGGTAGTAGTAGTAGTAGTAGTAGTAGTAGTAGTAGTGAGAGGCAACTGAGAGGTCATGTCCCTCTCAGATCCAACCCTTCTCACTTGAAAAGCTTGTCCAAGGTGTTTTCTGTACCAAGATGCCACGTGTTGCAGTGTCTGACAAGATGAACATCAAAATGGTATACAATACCGACAGGTTGTTAGGTAAGACACATATGCAACAGTTAGACATCTTTATTCCGAAACGTTTCGCCTACACAGTAGGCTTCTTCAGTCGAATACAGAAAGTAGGCAGGAGCAGTAGAGATGTGAAGACGATGTAATCAGTCCATCACCCTTAAAGTCGTAGAATTTGAGGTTGTCAGTCCCTCGGCCTGGAGAAGTTCAGTTCCATAGTCAGGAACTATCTGAAGATCAAGCGACAGTGCGGAGACTTAAATGCTGTCGGAAGGAGAGGTGCAGGGTAGTAGTAGTAGTAGTAGTAGTAGTAGTAGTAGTGAGAGGCAACTGAGAGGTCATGTCCCTCTCAGATCCAACCCTTCTCACTTGAAAAGCTTGTCCAAGGTGTTTTCTGTACCAAGATGCCACGTGTTGCAGTGTCTGACAAGATGAACATCAAAATGGTATACAATACCGACAGGTTGTTAGGTAAGACACATATGCAACAGTTAGACATCTTTATTCCGAAACGTTTCGCCTACACAGTAGGCTTCTTCAGTCGAATACAGAAAGTAGGCAGGAGCAGTAGAGATGTGAAGACGATGTAATCAGTCCATCACCTGACTATGGAACTGAACTTCTCCAGGCCGAGGGACTGACAACCTCAAATTCTACGACTTTAAGGGTGATGGACTGATTACATCGTCTTCACATCTCTACTGCTCCTGCCTACTTTCTGTATTCGACTGAAGAAGCCTACTGTGTAGGCGAAACGTTTCGGAATAAAGATGTCT
The DNA here is from genome assembly GCF_038502225.1 of Cherax quadricarinatus. NCBI lineage: Eukaryota > Metazoa > Arthropoda > Malacostraca > Decapoda > Parastacidae > Cherax > Cherax quadricarinatus. Next base: position 50,037,972 of record NC_091302.1, on the reverse strand, counting down.
AACTGTTGCATATGTGTCTTACCTAACAACCTGTCGGTATTGTATACCATTTTGATGTTCAGGATCTGATAGGGGACCTGCAACCTCCAGGTTGCCTCTCGCTGCTGCTGCTGCTGCTGCTGCCTGCCTGCACCATGGCCTTGGCCAGCCATTTGCGTCTCCTTTGTACCTTGATGTTCCAGAATAGTTCCTGGACCTAAGTGGTTTAACCTGAAACTTCTCAGAGCCGAGGACTGACAACCTCAATTTGAACTTTAGGGTGATGGACTGATTACATCGTCTTCACATCTCTGCCTGCCCTCGCCTGCTGCTGTGTTCGGACTGGAAGAAAGCCCCTGCTGTGTGAGGCGAAACGTTTCGGGAATGGAGATGTCCTGGCGCTGTTGCATGTGTGTCTTTTAACCTAACCTGTCGGTTATTGTATACCATTTTGATGTTCGTCTTGTCAGAACGCTGGCTCACGTGGCGTCTTGGTGCAGAAAACACCTTGGAACAAGCACTCAAAGTGAGGAAGGGTTGGATCTGAGAGGACATGACCTCTCAGGTTGCCTCTCGCTGCTAATACTACCCGATACCACATGAATCTGAAGAAATCCTGCATCTGAAGCTACTAACTGTGAAAGATTATTACAATAAAGTTACATGTTATACCTATTTGAAATCAGGGAGTGTTTTTTCGGACACCCTGTATATATATATATATATATATATATATATATATATATATATATATATATATATATATATATATATATATATATATATATATATATATATATATGTCGTGCCGAATATGTAAAACTGGTCAATTAGCAAGAACTCATTTAAAATTAAGTCCTTTCTGAAATGTCATCTTATAAGTTTAAAGATATATTTTTTTCATTAATGTTTATGTAAAAAATTTTATTTTTGCACCAAAAGAATCTTAGAAAACTTACCTAACCTTATTATAACAAGAGCAATTTATTTTAGCCTAACCCAACTAAATATATTTTAAATACGTTTACAATAATTTAGTACTAAACAAACACAATCAAATATATTCTTTTCGTTAGGTTCAGAATTATTTTGGCGAAATTATTGCATACACAAATTTTCACTTGTCCTATATGGCAAGATGAGCGTTGCTATTTAAGCCAAGATCGCAAGTTCTGCCTATTCGGCACGACATATATATATATATATATATATATATATATATATATATATATATATATATATATATATATATATATATATATAATTTACATTTCTAAAAATATAACTAAATATTATTAGAGTAGGTAGATTTCTAATAACTAGAGAATAATTATATCTAGTAAGAAAGTAACTATCCGTGAAGATCTATGAGAGTATAATATGCTATAACTATCTATTAAAGTATCAGCGCATGTACAAGTAGCGGCGCGTGTAGAAGTAGCAGCAGAACAAGAATAAGAGATAACAATTACTAAAAGTGACATATAGCTCTCTCTCTCCTTTTCACTCTCTCACACACATAAACAGACAGACGAGAACACGGCTCAGGCAGCATTTTAACGACGGCCGTTGCAAGACACGAAAGAAGGAGAAGCACAGTAGAGACAATACCTAGGTTGTGCACACCTAACATAGAGTGAAGTAGTGAATAGCCAGCAGCTCACAAACTAGGAACACATAGAGCCTTGTACTAGACGGCATTTCGCTGTCAACAGATTTAATCAAGACCAGAGTAGGGCGAAATGTCGCCTAGCAGAAAAAAGGCTTACACTGTGCTACCATGTATTTTTTACATTCAAAGTGAAGGACGGGGTAAGAACGAAGACACTATGGTGGTTTTTTCCGAATCAAAAATGCAACTGAAGCTTCAGTTAGTACACAGATAATGAACTGACACATATGATATACATCTCAAAAATACATTTAAAAATATGCATATATATATATATATATATATATATATATATATATATATATATATATATATATATATATATATATATATATATATATATATATATATATATATATATATATATATATATATATATATATATATATATATATATATATATATTCAACAACATCCCAAGAAAAAAGTGACCTATTATTATTATTACGGAATTTAACTTTTTTGAAAAGGAAGTGAATAACCTGGGCCATGGTGGGTAGTCACATTATAAAGGAACAATTCTTTGCTATGCAATCATATTATCAAGGAACAGTACTTGATAATATGACTGAGATTTATGGAATTTTTTTTTTTATTATTCGCCAGAATAGACAGCATCCGTAGGCCTACCCCACTTGTTTTGCAAGGCCAATGAAAATTAATTCCATTTCAAAGTGGTTAAACTCCATATATATATATATATATATATATATATATATATATATATATATATATATATATATATATATATATATATATATATATATATATATATATATATATATATATATATATATATATATATATATATACATACATATAATTACATAATATAAAGAGGAGGAGCACATTAATTAAGATATATTACAGAGAGCTAGACAGCAAGTGAAAGTGACAATATATAAAATATTACATTAATCTTAGGAACAAGTTGAGTGGTGGACAATGAGAAGAGAACTCAGTTGACAAAGCACAAATGTACCATCATCTTGCTGAGCGCAAGGCCAAGCTGGTAGATGCCACTACGAAGGTTAGGAAGCCACGAACTACTAGTATCACCACTATACACCGGTGAGAACATAACAAGACTTCTACATACTAGTGTTGAGAATCATGTGATTTACACACCTTGGTTGCTGTGACCGTCGACGCCTGCGGCTGGAGCCACCCTGCCAGCCGGCAGGAGTATACCTCTCCCTCCTCCAGTACAGTAATAAGCATGCATATCTGTCACCCTTCCTCTACACGCTAGAATAACTGGCCCTAGGTACACCCAGGCAGGCCAAGGCTCCATCGACACACAGTAAAAAGCATGAATAAAACACACCCCCCTCTTGACAAACATGTAAGAATTGTATTAAGAAGAAAAATTATGGCATTCGGCTGATCAAGACATTAGTACACACAGAAAAAGGGCAAAAACTTTCCGCTAGATTCCAACTAACACCAAGATAACCACAAAATGGAGACGATAAAGAATACTAAAGTAAAATGTAGAATATATATACATATGTATATATATACCTGTACATGCATACATACAAGAGAGTGAACAGTCATCCCGAAGTTGAGTGCTGGGCGGCAAGAAGCCCTTGGGTTGTTAGACACTGTTTGCTCACTGCACTGACTCTACCTTGGGTTGTTAGACACTGTTTGCTCACTGCACTGACTCTACCTTGGGTTGTTAGATACTGTTTGCTCACTGCACTGACTCTACCTTGGGTTGTTAGACACTATTCACTGCACTGACTATCTTGGGTTGTTATACACTGTTTGCTCACTGCACTGACTCTGTCTTGAATTGTTAGACACCCTTTACTTACTACACTGACTACATATTTGATCGCTGGAACCCATTTGCTCACTGAGTTAGCTGTACCCTGGGTCGCTAGACGATGTTTACGAAATACTCTGACTACACCTTGGGTCGCTGGAAGCTGTTTACTCACTGAAGTAACCTGAATTTCTTATGCCTCGTTCACTGACCTATAAACAGCGACACACCAGCAAAACACAACTAACGTACAAATTAGAAGAAAAACCTAAACGACCTTTCGGTCCGTTCCATACCAAAACCGAGCCCCGTCGTTCCAAAACGGACCTAAGCATCGTCTGGCTTATAGTTCCAGTTCATGGGTGACTTGTGAATTGCTCCGGTAATGTAAGTATTATTCTCACAGTCACTATTTTGTTTTATAACAACAACACGAATGTGCTAGTCTTTATTGCGCTGGAAATTCCTTATCAGACATAGAAATTCTAACTTCAATCTCAGAACAGTTTCCCCTTATAATTTACATTTATCTAGGGGAAGTAATTTTTCTAAGCTTAAAGGTGGTGGAAAAAAAAGAGATGTATAGCTTGCTACCATCTGCAGCTCATAAGACTGCCATCCCCACGAGCCTCTTTGAGGCGGGGTAGATGGCAGACCAGAGGCCTAGCTTCTCCCTACGAGCCCCGTGAGGGCGGGGAATGTGGCTAGGCCTGGGGACACTTGGTCCCAAAGATGAGGAGGTACTGTACCTCCTTCCATGGGAGACTTAAGTCTCGAGACACTTCCCAGATAGGGAGCCAAGGCCGGGTCACCACTACTTGGAAAAGACCCGGGCCGGGAGAATACCGGCGAATAAAAAAAAAAAAAAAAAAAAAACGAAAAGTTGATCTTTCATTGTCATGACGTTTATTGCCATGACGTTTATTGCCATGACGTTTATTGCTATGACGTTTATTGCCATGACGTTTCACGTACAAAATCAAACGTCTGATGAAGCTTGTTACAAGTGAAACTTTGCAATAAGAGAAAGAATTAATTTGATATGTGTCTTTCTACCACCTCCATGCGGTTAATTATAAATATATATATATATATATATATATATATATATATATATATATATATATATATATATATATATATATATATATATATATAAATATAAATATATCTTTGTTTATTTTTAGAATAGACAAAAATGTTGTAAAAGCCGAAAAGAGTGCGTCACACCACCAACCAACGTTGAGTAGAGTGCGTCACACCACCAACCAACGTTGAGTAGAGTGCGTCACACCACCAACCAACGTTGAGTAGAGTGCGTCACACCACCAACCAACGTTGAGTAGAGTGCGTCACACCACCAACCAACGTTGAGTAGAGTGCGTCACACCACCAACCAACGTTGAGTAGAGTGCGTCACACCACCAACCAACGTTGAGTAGAGTGCGTCACGCCACCAACCAACGTTGAGTAGAGTGCGTCACGCCACCAACCAACGTTGAGTAGAGTGCGTCACGCCACTATCTTCGGAAGCGCGAGGCTGGCTAAAAGATCGTGGATCATACAGACGCTTGTGAAGTAAGACAGGTACACATCGTTGGCATTCTATTTCCTAATCGAAGCAACGTCCCTCCACGAACGACTTCTTCAGGACTGAAAAAAGCCATTCATGGCTAGTCGTTCTCCCATTAAAATATCCCAACACTGGACATGTGTCTAATTTCTCAAGCCAGAAGATGAACCAACATGACTGTCTGTTCCAGTATCATGCTCGCTCATGGCTGTTACCATTCTCCCCTCCAGACATCTATTTCTCTTTACTTCACCTGACGGACAGAAAAGATAAACACAGAAGAAAAGGTGAGGAGAGAGATGAGGAGACGAGAGGCCGAGACACTAGAAGCGGCAGAAGAAAACAACAACACGTGCAACACCATAAGCTTTGAACATGTGCCTCTAATGCTATGCACTGGTGGGAAAGTTTTCTAATGCTATTCACTGGTGATTAACGTTGTTTCTATGGCTATTCACAAGTGATTAACGTCTCTATTACTATACACAGGTAAGTAGAGTTTCCATAGAAAGTAACATCAAGCCGTACACTGAGTTACTAAGCTCTTTCTAATATATATATATATATATATATATATATATATATATATATATATATATATATATATATATATATATATATATATATATATATATATATATATATATATATATATATATATATATATAATGTAATGTACTTAAAGTACATTACGATTATTCATTTTAATGAATTATCTTAAGAAAAGATAATCTTTCTTGTCTCAGTAGTACGCCTACATACATATACATGTGTTTATATATATATATATATATATATATATATATATATATATATATATATATATATATATATATATATACATAAAGCTATGATAATTAACATTATTGCAACGTAAAACATAAAACATAAAAAAAGCTCATTGATATAAAGCAGCACTGAACATTTCTTCCTCGCAAGAAGCTCGATATACAACATACAACATACCACAACATACAACATACCACAACATACAACATACCACAACATACAACATACGAACACAAGCCAATGAAAATGTGTGTAATACACAGAGTGGCGGTGTCCTGCTTCCCCGCA